>NW_027202402.1:75000-247505 GCF_024711535.1 Dipodomys merriami
TCTTTCTTTCTTTCTTTCTTTCTGTCTTTCTTTCTTTCTTTCTTTCTGTCTTTCTGTCTTTCTGTCTTTCTTTCTTTCTTTCTTTCTTTCTTTCTTTCTTTCTTTCTCTCTCTCTCTCTCTCTCTCTCTCTCTCTCTCTCTCTCTCTCTCTCTCTCTCTCTCTCTCTCTCTCTCTCTCTCTCTTCTTTTGGGTTGAGGGGCTTGAACTCAGGGCTTTGGTACGGTCTCTGATGTCTCTTTTTCCTCAAGGCCAGTGCTCTACCACTTGAGCCACAGCTCCACTTCCAGTTGGATTGGAGATGAGGCTCTCATGGTACTTTCCTGCCTGGGCTGGGAAATGAGATCCTCTGGATCTCAGCCTCCTGAGTGGCCAGGATGATAGGCGTGGGATGACAGGCATGAGCCACTGGCACACAGCTGATGGTATCTCGTCCTTCATAATTTCCACTTAGTCCTCCTCTAGATGCTACTACCTAGACACTCCTCTACCTCCCTCATGAACAGCAAAGGGAGGCTGAGAATTTGGGTAGGGCCATAGGCTTTAAAGGGCCCCCTCCACACCACTAGCCCTCTTTAAATTCCCATCTGCTTCCTCTGATGGACTGGTCATCCAGGGAAGATCAGACCCACTAGGATTTCTGGGGCCTGCCCTCTATCTCCCCACCCCACCCAACAGATACCTGCAGATTTCGGGGGCCAGCTGCTCCATGTCCTGGTGGGAGACATTGGGAGGGTTGCTGATAACTGGGTCCAGGGGTGCTCGGGACAGAAGAGTTTCCAGGTCCCCTCTGTCAAAGAAGGAGACACAAAGCATGGATGGGTCTACTAAGAGCTTCAGGGCATAGCCATCCTCATGTCACCAAGGTCCCTTGGAGAACTGCATCGGGACAGTCTCACACATCTATACCAAGACTCACACAACTGTACCAAGTCTCTCACCTGCAGCCCTGGCTGGAAATGAACATGCTCTGCTATGCTGTCCATCATCTGCAGCACCTTTGCTCTCTGTGTTTCCTGTCAGATCCTCCTTCTTAAGCAGGACCCCCTTTTCAAGTGCTGCCTCCAAGAAGCCCGTTCTGATCACCTTGGCAGAGCTGGAGCCTCTCTGCTCTGCAGGCTGCCGGCTTTTTCACACTCTGCCTTCTGGCCAGTGTGTGTTGAGAGTGCACAAAGGGGCAGGCCTGGGTTCCCCTACTGGATTTCTGAAGGCCCTGATACACCATCCAGGGACAGGTGTTTTATCACACTCCAAGAGAGGGTACTCAAAGCCCAGGCAGTTTGTGGTCATAAAACAGGGCCATTTCTTTGTGTTGGCTTGAACTGAGGATCTGGGAGCAGAATCTCTGAGTTGTATTGCTCAAGGCTGGTGCTCTACCTCTTGAGCCACAGCTCAATTTCTGACTTTTTGGTGGTTCCATGGAGAGTAGAGTCTCACGGTCTTTTCAGCTTATGGCTGGCTTCAAATAGTGATCCTCAGATGTCAGCCTCCTGAGTAGCCAGTATGACATGGATGAGCCTGAGCCCCAGGTGAATGGCACCAAATGCTTTTTTTTGCTCCTGTATATCTCCAGTCAACTAGCAAGCCCAAGTTAAAATAATCAGTTACTGGGGATCAAAATCCTCTCCTAGGTCAGTTAATCCAAAGAGATAAATTGTCTTTGGAAAAGGCTAGTCTGAGTTGGCTAGGGGTATTTGTGTGTGTGTGTGTGTGTGTGTGTGTGTGTGTGTGTGTGTGTGTGTGTGTGTGTGTGTGTGTGTGTGTGTGTGTGTGTGTGTGTGTAAGTGTCAGAGATACCTACCCGTATCTCTGTGGTGCCTCATCCTCTCAGCAGGGTGTGCATCCAGGATACTGACCCCAAGGAAGGTGGATGGGCAAGTGTATTTTAGGTCATATCCTGGGGGATGATCTGAATTCTGTCCTGCAACCAAAGCCTGGACAGATAATGGAGAGAAGGAGAGGTTTAGGGGAATATCAAGGGAAGTCCCTTACCTTTGGCTAGAAGTACCAGCCAGCTAGAAGACTGAATCCATCTTTCTTGGTAGTCAGATAAAAGGTGTACACTGTTCATTTATTTTATGATGATTGTGTGAGCCTTAAGGCTTGGATTCAGGGCGTGGGTGTTATCCCTGAGCTTCTTTTGTTGAAGGCTGAGGCTCTACTACTTGAGCTACACCACCACATCTGGCTTTTTTCTGTGTGGGTTTGGGGGGGGGGAGGTGGTTTATGAGAGATAAGAATCTCAAGGACTTTTTTGCCCGGGCTGGATTTGAGTCACGACCATCAGACCTCAGACTCCTGAATAGCCAGGATGATGGGTGGGAGCCACAAGCTCCTGACCGCCACCATCCATTTATAATCTCTTTGGCCCAGGGCTGTGCCACCCACAGTGCACCTCCTTGCTGGGAATGGGAAGCAGACATGAGTGGGTTTGATACTTCAACAGCTTACCCATCTTTAAGCATTGTTCCAGGTCAGTCTGATGGCGGATTCATCCTTATCCACAGCAATGACTTGGCTCTGTCACAAGAACAAATGTCCCCCGGGAGGTGTCAGGTCTGAGGTCTTTCCTCTGAACCCCACCCCCTAACCAAAATGAGGGTCGTTCCTGCCTAAGCTGGCTTTGAGTTGAACCGTGACCTTCAGATTTCCACTCCTGAGTACTTAGGATGATAGACATGAGACACTGGCACCTGGCCAAAGATACTTTTCCAAGCTTGTCATTCTATCCCCTCAGGAGACTGAGATCTGAGGACTGCATTTGGATGCACCCTTTTCAGCAAAGTCCATGAGAACTTTTATCTCTAACTAAACACCCAAACAAGTTGGAAGTGGAGTTGTGGCTCATATGGCTGAGTGCTAGCTTTGAGCATAACACAAGGGATGGGACCCAGGCCCTAGTTATAAACTTTTTCTAGCATAGATCCACCCAAGAAAGGGAAGCAGATGGGCACATGGGAGCTCAAAGCTCACACATAATACTCAAGACTCACAGAATAGACCCCATCTTGCTCTGATTCTCTAGATTCTATGTCCTAGATTATGGCAGTCTTAGATGGGACTGACCATGCACCAAGTCAGGACATTCAAGTACAATCTCATACTGAGGATCCCGTGACCTCATCAAGGACTCAAGATCCTTTGACACTGGGCAGTCAGTTGTAGTCTAGTTATCCAGCCACAAGATATGGGATTGAAAGGATTTCTTGGTCAAGGGATGCAGACTGGAGGGCTGTAGGTCCCTCTCTCTCGGGAAGGAGAAAAGGCCTAACCATCCCAGGAATGTTCCTGGGTTGTGAGTATCCTCAATGAAACAACCCTGCTCAGACCTCAGTGCCTCTGGTTTTCCTACCAGCCTCTACCCAGCCCTGCCCCACCTTCAGTCAGTCCTCTCTGAATCCCAGATATGTCATCTAGACTAAAGATTGAGCCAGCAAAGGGTCCCACCTCTATCTCTGAGAATGGCAGTCACAGGGCCCTACAGTCCCCTAGAGGAAGTCTTGGGGCAACACGGGTCTGACTTCCCCCCTCATTCTCTGGATGTGCTGTGCCAGTGGCAGGCTTACCTCTGTCTCTTGTCAAGGAATGAACACTGGGGGTGTCGTCTTCAGATTGAGCCAGAAGAAGTCCCAGTCCCCAAGGATGTACCACACAGGCATCCAGCAGTGAATGACAGCCAGCTGGTCAATGGCGAACCCAAAGTGCCAGGACTTTTAACAGCCATGTGTCTGGGTCAAAGTCTCTATCACTGATAGTCTAAGTTGTTAGGTGAGATCAGGGCTCCAATGGCCTGACACACCTAACCTGGGATCATCCTCCCTCTTCATCTTCTTGCTTATCCCTTGCAACCCCCCTCTGGACATTCCCTCAGCCTATACCTCCCTATCCTTTGGATAATTTCTTTTTATATGACTAGAAAATAAACTCGGTGGGCTAGGGGACACTGATATTTGGTGACACACCCTGAACACTAGGGTCTACCCAAGGCTGTTTCCTTCTGCAGTCGGTGACCACACAGCTCCTGGATGTCATGAAGTTGCTGAGGGTCAGTGGCTTGGTCCTACATACAGGCTTTAGGCTCTGAAACTGTCCCCACAGTGATTATGAATGTTTGGCTCCCTTGATCCAGGGACTCCAAACCAAGGCTTGCATGTTCCATTCTTCCTTCCTTTTCTCCTTTTCTCCCTCCATCCTTCCCTCCTCTCTTTCTCTTTCCTTTTTTGTGTCATTACTGGGCCTTGAACTCAGAGCCTGGGTGCTGTCCCTGAGCCTTTTTACTCAGGGCCAACAGTCTACAGCTTGAGCCACTCATCCACTTCTGGCGTTTTCTTTTTGGTAGTTCGTTGGAGATAAGAGTTTTACTGGCTTTTCTTCCTGGGACTTAAGTCTCAGTCCTCCCATCTCAGCCTCCTAAGTAGCTAGGATGACAGGTGTGAAGCACCAGCATCCAACTCAAACCAAGATTTCTTCATGTCTTTTGGAACCTTTCATCTTCTATGACCACCTGGACCTGGCACTCACTGTAACGGTTTGTTGGATAAATAAATGAGCATCTGTCTATGACAATATTACAGAAAACTCCCATCCAACTCAAGTAAGCATCCTGGGGGTGGAGGGTTGGTGGGGGAGATGTCGAAGCCTGAAGTAGCTCTTCCACAATTCTCCCTCATCCTTTGTCCTGCTCTATGGGTGCCACTGCACTTAACTCTTTTGGCTCTGAGAATGTGAGCCACAATGTACTCGCTGGATTCTGGGGCCTCTGTGATGCCTCTCTTCTCAAAAATCTTTGTCCAGCGGCTGACCCACAGTTTGGCACTCAATTCCTCCCTAAGGTGTGAATGAGGCATGTGAGGTGAAAGCCTGGCTCAAGCGGCCTCCTCTCCTCCCCCTGGGGCCAGACAGGATGGTCGACCACATCGGGCCCCCAAGTTTCATGTTGCAGAGAAACGATCCTTGAGGCATTCTGGTTCTCTGAATCTCCCAGATTCCAGTGCAGGTGCTGGGAATCGTCTCTGCTCACAGCTGGCAGGCTGGGGATGGCGAGGTCACCATCTCTGCTCCCCATGATGTCCTTGACTGTGGTGGTCACCCTAGAGAAAACCATAGGAGAATCAGCAGCTGCTAGAGGAAGGCAGTCAAAACAGGATGCTCATGACAGGAGACGATCTGGCTTGGGAACTCTACCCGTGCCGCTTTGAACATCATTGTTTGGCAGCTGAAATGGTCCATCTAATTTGACCCATAATCCCAGTCATTAGTAATAATTGCCAGCTTAAAGAAAAAATCCTGGAAAAGCTGGCATTTCAGTTGTCCCAATCATACTTAAAGGCTTCCAAAGTCAGTGGTCCCCTTTTCCTTCCAGATAGCCTACAGCAGGTTACAGAAACTGGCATTCAGCCAGCCCTAGCTAACTTCCATGGCCTGATACCATGCAGGCTTCAGCAGGAGGAATGCACTTGCCTACCACTGCCCAGCTGGAAACGGCCCAGGCAGGACACAGATTGGAGTCTACAGGACTCCAGGGAGGACTGCCCACCGGTGCACTGACCTAGGAGGGAATCCATGCCACAAGTGGGGGCCTGGAGACCCCTGCCCACATGCCAATGGACACCGCCAATGCCCTGGATAAGATTCCCCTCTCATCCTTGCTTGTGGTTAACCATGTGCCATGTCACACCATTAGCCACCCACCAGACCCTCCTAGTTTCACATCTTCTGCCCTACTCCACCCATCTCATTCCCTAATTATGTTTGGCAGACACATTCCCAACCCTTGAATTAGCTCCAACTCAACACACCAGAGCAGGGTGTCTGGCTGTATGAGTGTGGTTGTGGTCACCGGGAGCACCAGCAGATTCTGACAGAGCTGGGAAATGTGATCACCCTGTGAGAACTGATGACAGCTGGGGTGGGGAGAATAGTCTGTTTGTGTGTGGGAGAGGGTATGTTCCTCCCAGATATTCATCTTCTATCTGACCCCCAGTGCACTCACCTCCTTAGTGTGCTCTTCTGGGACCTTCCTCAGGTGAAATGGTGACCAAGCATAGAGGACAAGGGCTCACACAGCAAGGGGGTCTATCTTCTGCATCCAACACCTCCACCCCCAGAAAAAAGGAAAAGACCTGAGAAGGCAGGTTTGGAGATACTGCTCCCCATCTCTGACTAAAGCCACC
Source organism: Dipodomys merriami (assembly GCF_024711535.1). Taxonomy (NCBI): domain Eukaryota; kingdom Metazoa; phylum Chordata; class Mammalia; order Rodentia; family Heteromyidae; genus Dipodomys; species Dipodomys merriami. Next base: position 81,172 of record NW_027202402.1, read on the forward strand.
AGGTTCCCACCAAGGTGAGGAAGGGTGCAGATGTGTGGCTGTGTGGTTCCATTACTCCAGGCCAGGAGCTCTCTGGCGACCCCTCCTCACCCAACACTGTATCTCCCCGTTTCCTGGGACAATGGCGACTAGGGACATGAGAGGGATCCTGGGGTTGCCACCCACCCTACCCCCACTCCTGGGGTGCATTTGCGGCAGAACCAGGGTGTACTGTGGGATGCAGGGGAGGCACAGGTGGGACAGGAGAGGGTAGGTCGGAGGCACAGGTCCAGGTCTGCAGAATGGGGGAGGTTAGGAGGGGGGCTCGAGGGGTTCGCTGGGCAATGGGGTCCCAGGATGTGGGCCCACAGGGTGGCCACTCACATGTGCTGCTGGGAGAAGCTGTAGGCAGCAGCTCCAGGTGTGGCAGGCCCAGAGTCCGAGGACCAGGGACCTGGACCAGGTCCTGAGACAAGCCAGCCAGGGGTGCTTTATCTCAGCCAGGCAACTGAGAGAGGCTCCCTGGGTCTAGGCTGGCAGCGCCATTTTTGAAATGCAGCACCTTGGGGAGGGCCGGGATCTGAGGGCAAATGGTAGGGCGAGCTCGGCCTCTCCTCCCCTGCAGCTGCAGACAACTCAGCTCCTGCCTCATCCTCAGCCAGACGTGTTTCTGCCTATGTGGCTATTGTCTCTGCCACTGCTGCCGCCAAGGCTGCCTCTTCAGCTGCCTCCTCCTCAGTGGCCTCCTCCTCTGTGGCGACTGCCAACACCATGATAATTGGAACCTTGGACTTGGGACAGCTCAGGCCACCACGCCACTGAGGGGCTGCTTGAGGTGATGTGTCTGCTGTGCTAGCTCCTCATGCTCTGCACTCCCAATAAGGACCTTCACTTCAATTGAGGCCTCAGCCAGCCAGTGAAGCTATTTCCTCTCCTGCATGTACTTACTCCTCTCTGCTCTCTCTCTCTCTCTGCCTCCACTTCTCTTGCGGGCCACTTCAACCCCTCTATGCATGCATGCCTGCCACAGAGAGCCCCTGGCCACTGCTACCACCACATTAAGCCCCAGGGCCCTGCCTCCTCCTCCCCTCGGTCCCACCCTTTCCTCTCCTCAGCCCTGCCCCCAACTCCCCTCAGCCCCGCCCCCACCCTTGCCTAAAAGAGCAGCCCTGACTGGGCCCTAATGCTTCCAGGCCATGGGAATTGCCTCACCTCAGCTCAGCAATCCCCACCAACCCTAACACTTGCCCAGGGATTCAAATCTCCCCTCAGCCCCACTACTGGAGGAGACTCTCCTCCATTCCTCTCCACTCCACACATCAAGCAGGTACACGATTACCCCTGTGTGTATGTATGTAGGGGTGTGTGTGTGTGTGTGTGTGTGTGTGTGAGAGAGAGAGAGAGAGAGAGAGAGAGAGAGAGAGAGAGAGAGAGAGAGAGAGAGAGAGAGATTGTTGGGGATAACTACCTCAGAACCTAGCACCCCTTGGGATGACTCAGCACATCGAACATTTCAAAAAACAGCACAAAGCACCCTGTGTGAAGGACTCAGCACAGTGCACCCTTTGAAAGACCTAGCATATAGTAACCTTTGGGATGACTCAACATGCAGCTCCCTTTGAAAGAGGAAGTCCATAGCACGCAGTGTATAGGACTCAGTTCATGGCACACTTTGAAAAACACAGCACGTAGCACTCTTTCCCAGGACTCAGCACATTGCACCATGTGTTAAGGCTCCACACACACCATTCTTTGAAGGGCTGAGTATGTAGCACCCTGTGTAAAACATTCAGTGGACAGCACCCTTTAAAACACTCAGCACATAGCAGTGTTTTGAAGGACTCAGCACATACCACCCTGTGGAAGGACTCAGCACACAGCGCCATTTGAAGGACAGTACAGAGCACCCTGTATAAAGGACTCGGCAAACAGCACTCGAAAAACTCACCTCATCTCACTCTTCTCAAGGATGCAGCACATTGCACCAATTGGGATGACTCAGCATACAGCTCCCTTTGAAGGACTCAGCAAAAGTACCCTGTGTAGAGGACTCGGCCCACAGCACCCATTAAAAAATTCATCTGTCCCTCCCTTCTTAAGGGCTCAGCACATAGCACCCTTTGGGATGAATTAACACACTGCACTTTTTGAAGGACTCAGCATAAAGTACATTGTGTAATGGACTCAGCACACAGCACCCTTTGAAAAACCCAGCACAGACCACTCTTCTCAAGGACTCATTATATAGCACCCTTTGTGATGACTCAGCACACAAAATGCTTTTTGAGGACTCAGCACAAAACCCCCATGTAGGAAGGACTCAGAAAACAGCACCCTGTGAAGGACTCAGCATATAGCTGTATGTCACAAGTTCAGTTATCATTAGAATTAGGGTGCTTTCTTCTGTATCACCATTCTTCAGAAACACTTCACAAATCCTACTAGTTCACCTTTAACTAACCTATGTTTTATGGAGGAGGGTCAGCTGGGGGTCTTGAACTCACAGCGTGGGGGCCCTGTCTCTGATCTCTTTGGTTCAATGTTAGAGCTCTACTATTTTGAGACATGGCTCCAATTTTGTTTTTTTTTCGGGGGGATTGTTCTTTGACAGGCCTTACAGTAATCAGGAAGGCCAAGTTGGGGTATCTATGGCCAAAGGCTCTTAGCTTGGCCTGGAGCTGACCTCTCCCTTCCTTGTTCTCCTGGAAGCCGGGCCTCCTGGAACTCTCTTGGCCTAGGGTGAAACAGACCTGCTCTGGAATCAACATTCACGGTGGGCAAAAGTCAGCTTGGGCCTGGTCACATCCCCCAATTGAACTCTAGATGACAATAGTCCCCCACGATGGCACGTGGCCGCATGTCCTGCATCTGGCTACAAGGGGGCAAGAGTCACCCACCATAGGGATTGTACCTGTGAGTTGTGTTTACTCTTGCTTCCCTGGGGCCCCCATCATGCTTTGAAGCCACCATGGATGGGAATGCACTTGAGAGACTTACCTACAATTAATCATCAAAAAGCAAGTGGGGCTGTGGCTCAAGTAGAAGAGCACTAGCCTTGAGCAAGAAAACTCAGGGATAGAGCCTAGGCCCTGAGTTCACACACACACACACACACACACACACACACACACACACACACACACACACACACACACACACACACACACACACCACATGAATGCAAAATCAGATTTTTACACTGCAATCTTTGGGTATTCTTTAATTTTGGGGAACAGAATGGCTAGAACATCAGCTTTCCCCCATCACAGCTCCTTGAGTGGGTCAAGGTCTATCCAGGACCTCTGGGGCTCCCTTTACAGAATCGCCAAGATGTCTTCAAAAGGTGTCACATGCTGGGCACTGGTGGCACATGCCTGTCATTGTAGCTACTCTGGAAGTTGAGATCTAGAGGACCACAGTTCAAAGCCATTTTGGGCAGGAAAGTATGTGAGACTCTTATCCTCGATGAACCATCAGAAAACAAGAAGTGGCACTATGGTTCAACTGGTTGAGTGTTAGCCATGAGAAAAAAGCTGAGGGACAGTGGCCAGGCCCTGAGTTCAAGCCGCAGGACTGGAAGAACAAATCTTTTTTGGAGGCTTGTTTCCCTTTGAAAACAATTCATTCTTTGTGATAATCATAATATGGGCCTCTTCCCTGGCCAACAATGGTCCATTAGATGTCCCTTGAATATGGGCCACCTCTCGGCAGCCTCTTCCCTACCCTACCTGCAGTTTACTCTTCCCATCACCTGGCAGATGGAGGCCTGAGAGAAGGCCACCTGGCCACCTACTTGTGGTGGCTCCTGAGGCTTTTGAGAGTCAGTATGTCACACAGAGAGTCATCATCTGCATCAGAAGAAAGGGAGGGAACACTCCTTGCCTGAGCCTGTGAGCTGTGGGTGATCTGCATGTGTGGCTTCTGCGGCAGGATGCGCTCCATGGGGGAGTCCTCTATGGGGTAGGGTACCCCGACCTGTCCTTTGGCAGTTTCCACACTGCTTTGAAGTGGCAATTCTTCAAAACCTTTCTGCTCCTCCCTCATTTTGACCACCCCAGAGCTTGAGGTGTCTGAAGCAGTGGTGGTGGCGGGGGACTTAGCCTGTGCCGGCATCTGGTGCCTGCTGTCCATGCCTTCCCCTGAGAGGAACCACAGGGCTCCCACAGCTCTCTCCTCTTCATCTTCACCTGGGACAGCCAGCACATGTGCTCAGCTTTCTCCTGACACAGCTCATTGAGGACGAATATCTGCTCTTTGCACACCACGAAGGAGTCCTCGATGGTGCAGATGTGTGCCAACATCTGGCTGCATCGATGGTGTAGCTCATCCACTGGACTCCGGAAGTCCACCACAATAGGCAGGTAGTGGACAAAGTAGATTTTCTTCTCAGACGCCCACGTGTCTTGCTTCCCATTTCCACGTATGGTGTGGTGCCAGCTCGCAGGGTGGGGCGCCAGTGCCTCCAGCTTTCTCTGGCACTGAGCTGCCAGGTGGACTGGGCACCCGCAGTGGGCCTGCCACTCTTGGTGCAGAAGTTTCCCCCTGTGGATTTCAGCCAGGAGACAGCCCCATCACTGTTTGGGGGATGTTTCCATCCTCTGTGATGGTCACATCTGGGGGAGTTGCCTCCTCACCTTTTGCTTCTCCAGGGCTCTCAACTTTCCCTTCTCCAGGTAAAGCCAGGAAGCTCAGCTGGGCCTGCAGGCTCTCCTCCTCTGGTTTGGTCACTTCCAGGCCACTTTGAGAGCACCACCTGGTCCCACAGTTGGTGGGACTGCACTTGCTTCAGCTGCTCCAGCAGCTGGGTCTGCCTCTCTAGGTGCTGCCTATCTAGGGCCTCCTTCTCGGAGCTCAGCTACTCATTGGAGGTGATGTGCAGCTCACAGGTGGCTCTGAGATCCTGCAGCTGAGCCAGGGACTGCTCCTGCTGCTCCTGCAGCTCCCAATCTGCTTGGCGCTCTCTCTCAGCCACATCTTTCCATTCCACTGTCTTCTCCTCTGTGTGGTCCAGCTGTTCCCACAGATATTCCTTCACCTGCTGCTATGAGTCAAAGATCTTGGCTAGCTTCTCCTCACTGCTCACCATGTGTAGATTGTCCCAAAGCAGGGCCAGCTGTTCTTCCATCTGTCTGTTGCACTCATGCGCATCATGGGATCTTGCAGATCTCCTGCTTATCCTTGGCCTTCTCCTCCAGTCTCCACAGTTGCTTCTGCTGCTCCGTGTTCTGGAAATGGAGCCTTTGCTTTTCCTGGACCTGGATGTGAAGTTGTTCCTCCAGGTTTTTCAACTCCATCTGGGTGCAGTAGGCCTGGGCCTACATCTGCTGCTTGGCCGGAGATGGTCCCAAAGGGGGCCATGTCTCTGCCAGCTTCCTTCTCAATTTCCCCAGCTCCTTCTCTAGGTCAAAAACCTGCCTTTCCCCTTGATTCTTCTCCCTGTCAGTTGGTTTGCCCACTGGGTCAGCCTCCAGGCCTCCTCTTTCTGCACGTACCTATCAATGCTCAGGTCTTCTGTGAAGATGTCTCTCTCTAGATTCACTGCAGTCACCATCCAGCTCAGGTTGTCCAGTAGTCTCTTTAGTACCACACGCCCCACCAGAGCTTGTTGGAACTTGCAGATTATGCTTTTCATGTTGCTCCACTGTGTCCAGAGTGCTTCCAGCTTCTCCTGCAACTCAGTGTTCACTTGCTCCAAATCATTGAAGCTTCTGATCTTTTCCTCGAGCTGAAGGGTCACATCATTCAGCTGTTCGAAAAACATTTCGGTCTCATTCTGTGAGCAGTGACCAGAGATATCACCATCTCCAGCTCTGCCATGTGCTTCTCTGCGGTCTGCAGGCAGCTGGTACGAACTTCATGCTCCCTTTCTCTGTCATTGGTCGCCTGCTGCACGCGGGCTGGTGAACATTGTAAATCACTTTCTGCCCAAACCAACCTCTGTATGGGTGCTTTGTGGATCTCTAGCTCCCTTTTCATTGCTGCGTGCAGTTGGGCTATCTTCTCTCTTACTCCCATTCATCCTGCAGGTCTGTCTTTTCCTGCTTCAGTGGTTGGATCTTGGCACAGAGCGACTCTTTTGTTCTTTTGCTGGGATCCAGGGTGGGCACCACATGTCTGTACACCTCTGCAGATCCTTGGTGTTATCGGGACCATTGACACTCTGGACCGTGGTGGCTGTGGCTGTGTCCAAAGGCAGGGGAGGCCCATGGTCAGCATCACATTTGGCTGGATTCTCCTTTGAATCATACTTCACAGTGGTGTTTGTCTTGGGGATTCTTCACTTTTTCATGCTCTTAGTTTTCTTGAATGTTGCAGATCTGTTGGGAGGATTCTTCTGCCGGTGTTCTTGTGGCAATTTCATGCTCACAGCTCTCTCATGGAGTCCTGTTGTTTCAGACATTTGAGCACTGGGACAGGAAAGATGGGCTGGCCACTTTCCCATGGTCTGGGAAATCCTCTATTCACCCACTCACTGTCTAGGACCTCAATTTCCTACTCTACTCCAATGTGGCCTCGAGTATCTTGCTCACTACCCATCCACCTCTACCTTCCTCAAGTGCCAGTAGTGGTGTCATCCAACTGAGGGAATCCAGGTTGCTACCGGGCAGCAAGGAATATGGGCGTGGCCACTATTTTTGTTTCCCATTGGTCAGAAAGAACCATAAAAGAATAGGGGTGTGGACGGAATCCTGTGATGCAGGCAGAATGGGCAGAGTCAAGATGACAGCACCCCTTTCACATGAAATTCTGTCCAATCCAGTTGGGGACACAAGAGAGACCTGCTTTAGCTGGATGGCTGCACAGATTGTTGTGTATGTCTGATTGTTGCCAGTCCCTGACCTTGAATTCAGGATCTGGGCACAGTCCTTGAGCTGCTTTTGCTCAAGGCTAGCTTTCAACTAGTGAAACCACATGGCTCTACTTCTGGCTTTGTTGGTACTGAAGTTGGACAGGGGTCTCAACGACTTTCCTGCCTAGGATGACTTTGACCATGATCCTCCTATCACAGCTTTGCAAGTATCAAGGAGGACTGCTGAGAGCCATTGGTGCCTGTCCAATCATTGGTCTTGCTGATGTTCTTGGACAGACGGGTGATTTCCTTATCCTCGGGTTTAAGAAGTGAGAGCTGGAGCCCATATCCTGGTCCTGCCACCTCCAAATGGCAGATGATCCTAAAAAACTCAATCCTATCCATATGAATACCAATGGCATGTGGTATATGTGATTAAATGGGCAGTTCATGAATCATTCTAGGAGAAAATAATACACAATTATATTATAGGACACTGATCAATTTTAATTAATATTTTATGTAGCATTTAAACAATCACATTCATTAAATGGAGGCAGAATGAAATACCTAAGAATTGGACATCACAAAGTATGCAGCTGCCATTTTTTCTGTCAGGACTGGGATCAGAATTCATGGTCTGGGTAACTCTTTTGCACTGTGTGGAAAGGGGAAGCTCACCTCCTTGAAGTCATGAAATTCAAGTCTGTTCCTTAGACCTGAAATCGATCCTCAGCACTAGAAAGCATCCTATTCATATACATTTATATTTATATACATAGGTTGACTTCATATAGCGCTCAGTGTATTCATTTTTATTTTTTATTTTATTCATGTGTTGGCCATTTATTTTATTGACTATTATGGCACATAGAACATTGATTCCATAAGATATAGGTCTGCATATATGTTCCACTTCATACCTGACTCCCAGGACTTTCACAAAAAAGGAAAACATTTGTCACTATCAGCTTCTTACTCCATGATTCAATTTTTGGGAGTGCTGGCATCTGAACTCATGGCCTACAAGGCCAAATTCATGAATGGGTGAGTGTCAACACGCCATCCTGGGGAAAATTGAACTGAAAGGCTGTTCCTAGGACCTTAAGGTTTGACAAAATAAGAACAGAGTGACACCCAGATGGTAGTATGCTAATAAATACATATCTTTATAGAGTGCCAGACATGTCTACACATTATTCAGTTATGTAGACTACATTCCTACCAATTCTTGTGTATTTATTATGCTTCCTTGTAATTAATGTTATTGTTTTCATCCTTAATAAATTATTAATTAAATCAGTGTCCTGAAATTACTGCATCTCTGTAAGAAATAGTATTCTTTTATTGCTTCATATTAAATAAGCTCAGTCTACTGAAATCATGATGTCTAATTTCATATGAGTAGTATTCATGATCAGCTCATTCAACCATGCCATTGATAGCATTCCATCATTATAACTATGGATGGGAACCAGTTTCTTAGGATCTCCAACATCTGGAAGTGGCATTACTGGGATTTACCTCTAGGCCTACATTGCTGTGCAAGACTATGGCTTCCCCAAAAGCCCTCCATCCTTCAGCAATGCAAGGTGAAGTACCCTTTAGAACCGTGTCATTCAGACCAAAATGGTCAGAGTGCAAAGGAATAAAATGTAAAAACACAATCCTGCTACTTTTTGCTTTTGGGGGGGGGGTCGGTCATAGGGCTTGAACGCTGGGCCTGGGCGCTGGGCCTATGGTCTTCAGTTAAAGGCAAGCACTTTACTGCTTGAGTCACAGCACCAATTCCAGTTTTCTAGTTGTTTCTTGGAGATAAGTGTATCACGGACTTTCCTTGCTTTGAACCGAGATACTCAGATCTCAGCCTCTTTAGTAGTTAGGATTACAGGTGTGAGCCACTGGCGCCTGGCTCTGCCACTTTTTTCTGTGCATAGGTTTTCCCAGCACAAGGCCTGGAGGTCTAGGATCCCAGGATCAGCTGTGGCTCCGTGGCTGCACCGCAGCCTAGGGTGATAGAAGCTGAGGCAGAGTGCCATGATCTGAGTTCAAAACCTTGCTTCACAAAAAAACAAAAACAAAAACAAAAAAAACAATCCCACCCCCCGCACACAAAAAAATTTAGCTCACTGGCTTGCAATTCTCGCTATTTTTTCTACTTTAGATTTGAACTTAGGGTCTGGGAAACTCTGTAGCACTGTGGATGAAAGGGAAGCTCACCATATTTGAAGACAAGAAAGTTGGGCCTCATCCCTAGGCCTGAATTCAATCCCCAGCCCTGGAAAATATACTGTTTATATACATTATAAAGATAGGATTTGTACTTACCTATAGATGTTCAGTGCATATTGTGGTTATTGATTGTATTTTTGTTTCATTCATTGATTTACCATTTATTGACTGTGATGACACACATTCCATTTATTATATTGATGACATCCCATCACATAGTATCTAAATTTGTAGACATGTTCTCCATCATATCTGACACCCATAACTCTCAGAGAATAGGAAAACAGGTGTCACACTCGGCTTCTTACTCCATGATCCAATTGTTTGCAGTGCTGGTATCTGAACTCAGGGCCTAGCAGACCCAGTTCATGAATGGGTGTGCCAACATGGCAACCTCTAGCCAAGGAAACTGCCAGTCAGTTCCCAGACCCTGAGATTGAGCAACAGGTGTGAACAAAATAGCCATACATGGATAGGCAGGTGTTATATATCAATAAATATATATTTGTATAGAATTCCAGAGACATCTACCTAGGATTCAATAAGATCAACTACGTTCCTACCAACTCTTGGGTATTTATTATGCCTCCATTGAAGGAACAGTATTATTTTCATGCTTGATAAACCATGCATTAAGATCAATCAACATCCTAGGATCATTGCATCTAATTTTAGACTAGAACAATGCCCGCAGAAACTTCTTATTCAATCATGAGTTTGCTCGCATTCCATCGTTATTCCCATGCATAGGAATGAGTCTCGTGGGAAGTCCCCCCATTGGTAGGTATCAGGACCAGGATTCAAAATCAGGGCCTATGATGACATATGGGCCTGTGGCTTGCCCGATAATCTGCTAGCCGTGGCCAATGCAAAGTGAAGTACCATTGTAGCCGTATAATTTGGACCCAGGTTGGTCACCATGCAAAGGAAGAAATTGTAAAAAATCCATCCTGTGGCTATTTTTCTGTGTGGGTTTTTTTTTTACTCCTGCAAAGCTTCAGGGCCTAGGATCACAGGGTTGACTATGGGCCTGTGGCAGCTCACCAGCTTAAAGTGATCGAAGCTGAGGCAGGGTTGCCATGAAGTGAGTTCATGGTTAGCCAAAAAAAAAAAACAACCTCTAAAAACTGATAAAGCACCCTAGTTCAGAATTCGCACCATTTTTCTGCCACAGCTCAGATTCCAACTCAGGTCTAGGTAACACTATAGCACTGTGGGGGAAGGGGAAGCTTACCATCCTTGAAGACTACAAGGTCAGGCCTGCTCCCAGGGCCTAAATTGAAGCCCCAGCACTGGCAAAAATCATATGCCCATCTATTTTAAACATAGGATCTCTATTCACATACATTCGTTCAGTACAATTATTCTTTTTATTGTGTATCTTAGTCACGGATGCAATTTGTTTATTGAGCATGATGACAGATATAACTGTGCTAGCATGGATGGCAATCTATTCCCATGTCTATAGAGTTGCTTAAGCATTCTCCATCCTAGCTGAGACCCAGAACTTTCACAGGACAGGAAACAGGTGGATGGATTGGATTCTCACACCTGCATTCCTCTTTTGGCAATGTTGGGATTTGATCTCAGAGCCTAGCAGGGCCAATTGGAGAAAAGGTCAAGGTGGAGACACCATGATGTGAGCATCTAAGGAACTGTACTGTTCCCAGGACCTGAGATTGAGCCCTGGGGATAGGGCAGGTGGAGAGCACAATAGTCATCCATTCATAAGCTGAAGATAGTATGCATATTTGTTTAGAGTAGGAGAAATGACCACCTGTGATGGAATCCAATCTACCTTGTAACTATTGAGTCTTGGATCTTTCCCGATGCCTCCATTTCATGACTGTGATGATTATGGTCACGCTTCATCAATTCTTCATTAAAAATAATTGATACCCCAGGAATCTTGCCTATCATTTCCTGCTCACATCCTGCAGGAACTACTCATTCAAGGATGAGATTGATCACATTCCATGACTCTTCCTAGGTCCAGAAACAAGTATCTCAGGATCTCATGCCAATCCCTCAATGTAGGGGGGCTGATTGGGATTCGACCTCTGGGCCTCTTTGCCTGGATGGCCTGGGGCTTCTCCAACAGCTGCAGGCCTTCAATCACGCCAGGTAACCTTCACTCTGTAGGTCGCAGGTTTCAGACACACAATGGTCACTGTACAAAGGAAAATGAATATAAAAGCACCAGGTGGAACTTCCCACTGCTTTTTTTTCCCCTCGCAGCTTTCTTTTTTTCTGCAAGCCCTGGAGTCCTAGGATTCGAGTATGGGCTGTAGGTCCAGAGGCCACAAGCATAGGATGATAGAAGCCGAGGCAGAGTTGCCACTACTTGAGTTCGAGCACCGTGTTTGGGAAAAAAATAAAGAATATATATATATATATATATATATATATATATATATATATATATATATATATATATATATATATATATATATGAATGAAGTATCTTAGTGCAGTATTCGCACAATTTTACTGCCAGAACTGAGATTTGAACTCAGGTCTGGGTATCTCTGTTGCACTGTTGGGGAAGGGGAAGGGAACCATCCTTGAAGACTACAAGGTCAGGCAGGGTCCCAGGGCCTGAATTGAAGCCCAACACTGCCAAAAATCATATGCCCAACTATTTTACACATAGGGTCTCTATTTACATACATATGTGGAATGCATCATGCTTTCAGTGTAGTTATTCTTTTTATTGTGTGTCTTAGCCAGGGATGCATTTTGTATTTTATTGAATATGATGACAGATATAACTGTGCTTAAATGGATGACAACCTATACCCATGTCCATGGATTGCCTATGTCTTCATGCTAGCTGAGACAAAAGACATTCACAGGACAGGAAAACATGTTGACCTATAGGTTCTCACATCAGGATTCTGCTTTTGGCAGTGTTGGGATTTGAACTGAGTGCCTAGCAGGCCGAATTGGTGAAAGACTCAAGGTGAGGACACCAGCATGTGAGCAACTGAGGAGCTAGGCCATTCCCAGGACCTGACAATGAGCCCCAGGGAGGGCCAGGATAGGCATAAATTCATACTTGAAACATAGGATCTGTATTGACATATATGTGTGGGCAGCATCTTGCATTCGGTACATTTCTTCTCCTTAATTTGTGTCTAATAAATGGAGGTATTGTGTATTTTACTGAGTATGGTGACAGATATAGCTGTCCTGACATGGATGATGACCTGTTCCCATGGTTATAGGGTTGCCTATGCATTCATTCTCCATCCTAGCTGAGACCCAGGACTTCTACATTAGAGGAAATCAGGCGCAATGACTGATTTCTGACATCGGGATGAATCTTTTGTCAGGCCTGGAATTTGAACTCACGTCTGGGTAACCCCGTTGCACTGTGGGGGAAGGGGAAGCTCATAATCCCTGAAGACTAGAATGTCAGGCCTGTTCCTTCGCCTGATTTGAAGCCCCAGCAGTGGACAAAATAACAAGCTTACCTTTTTTAAACATAGGATCTCTATTTACATACAGGTGTGGTATGCATTTTGCTTTCAATGTAGTTATATTTTAATTTTGAGTCTTATTCATGGATGTATTGTGTATTTTATTGAGAATGGTAACAGGTATATCTGTGCTGCCGTGGATGACAACCTATTCCCATGGCTATAGAGTTGCCTATATAGCGTTCTCCATCCTCGATGAGGCCCAAGACCTTCACAGGACAGGAAATCATGTGAACCATTGGTTTCTCACATGAGGATGAATCTTTTGGCTGTGCTGCGCTTTGAAGTCAGAGCTTAGAATGCAGACTTGGGGAATGGATCAAGTTGAGCACACCAGCCTGTGAGCCACTAAGGTGTTAGTCTTGTCACAGGACCTGAGCTAGTGTCCCGCGTGGGTCAATATACTCATGAAATCATAATTTAAAGACAGGAGCTATATTTCCATACATGAGTGGGCGGCATCTTGCTTTCAGTGTACTCATTCTCTTGATTTCGTGTCTTATTCATGGATGCAATATGTATTTTAATGAGTGTGATAACAACATGGCTGGCAACCAATTCCCATGAGTATAGAGTTGCCTATATAGCATACTCCCATTCACAGCATAGGAAAACTGGTGCAACCATTGGCTTCTCATATCAGGATGAATCTTTTGGTAGTGCTGGGATTTGAACTCAAAGCCTAGCTGGCTCAAGTGATGGATGAGTCATGGTGAGCACACCAGCACATGAGCCACTAAACATCTAGGTCTTTCCTGGGACCTGAGATCAAGTCCCGGTGGGTGTTATAGTAGTCATAAATTCAGAATTTAAACAGAGGATCTCTATTTCCATACATGGGTGGGCAGCATCTTGGGTTCGGTGTAGTTATTGTCTTTATCTGGTGTCTTACTCATTGATGTATTGTGTATTTTCTTGACCATAGGATGACAGATATAACTGTGGTGACCTGGATGACAAGCTATTCCCATGAGTATAGAGTTGCCTATGCATTTTCCATCCTAGCTGCAACCCAGAACTTGTACAGCACAGAAGAACAGGTGCAACGAATGGTTTCTCACATCAGGCTGAATTTTTGGAAGTGCTGTGATTTGAAATCGGGTCCTAGGAGGCCCAACTGCCCAATGGGTCCACATGAGCAAACCAGCCTGTTAGCCACTAAGGAACTGGGCTGTTCCCAGGAGCTGAGATCAAGCCCGAAGGAGGCCACAAGAGTCCTCCATGCATCACTGAAACATGGGATGTAAATTCACATCTGTGTGTGGACTGCCTCATACATTGAGCGTAGTTATCCTCTCTATTTTGTATGCTATTCATGGATGTATTATGTATGTTCTTGAGTATATATGAAAGGTGTAACTGGGCTGACATGGATGACAACCTTTTCTCATGGCCACGGGGTGGCCCATGCATTCTCCATTCTAGCTGAAACCCAGGAGTCACACAGGAAAACAGGTGCAATGTCTGGCTTCTGACTGGATGAGTATTTTGGCACTGTTGGGATCTGAACTCAGCACCTAGCAGGCCCAGTAGGCGAATGGGTCCACATAAGCACACCAGCCTGTGAGCTACTAAGGAGCTAGGCCGTTCCCAGGACCTGAGATCGAGTCCCAGGGGTAAGGCAGGGGGAGCACAATAGTCATCCATTCATAAGCTGAAGGTAGTAAGCAAATAAGTACATATAGAGTAGGAGAGATGGTGACCTGTCATGGAATCCAATCTACCCTGTGACTACCGATTCTTGGATCTTCCTCAATGCCTCCATTTAATGATTATGATGATTATGGTCATGCTTCATCAACTCTTCACTAAAAATAATCGATACCCCATGAGTCTTGACTATCATTTCCTACTCGAATCCTCAGGAACTACTCATTCAAGGAAGAGATTGATCGCATTTCACGGCTCTTCCTAGGTCGGAATTGAGTATCTCAGGAACTCCTGCCATTCCTTCAATGTAGGATGGCTGACCAAGATTGGACCTCGGGGCCTCCGTTGCCCAATCGTCCTATGGTTCCCCTGACAGCCAGCAGACTGTCAGCCACACCAGGTCACCTTCAATCTGTAGTCCACCGGGTTGGGTCTCACCATGATCAATATTCAAATGAAAATATACCTAAAAGTGCCAGGTGGAACTTCCCGCTGCTTTTTTCTCCCCCGGCTTTTTATTTTCTCCTACAAACCTTGGCCTAGGATCTGAGGATGGGCTATGGGTCAAGAGGCTGCAAACTAGGATGATCAGACCTGAGGCAGAGTTGCCACAACTTGAGTTCAAGCCCCAGGTCTGGCAAAAAATATTGAAAAATTGAAAAATTATGAATGAAGCACCCTAGCTCAGAATTCGTGCCATTTTACTGCCAGAGCTGGGATGTCATATCAGGTCTAGGTAAGTCTGTTGCACTGTGGGGGAAGGAGAAGCTCACTATCGTTGAAGACTATAAGGTCAGGCCTGGTCTCAAGGCCTGAATTGAAGCCCCAGCTCAGGCAAAAATCATATGCCCACCTATGTTACACATAGGATCTCTATTTACATACATGTGTGGAATGCATCATGTTTTCAGTGTAGTTGGTCTTTTTATTGTGTGTCTTAGTCAGGGATGCACTTTGTATTTCATTGAGTATGATGACAGATATAACTGTGCTGACTTGGATGGCAACCTATTCCCATTTCTATAGAGTTTCCTACACCTTCTTCATCCTAGCTGAGACTCAGGACATTCTCGGCACAGGAAAACAGGGGGATCAATGGGCTTCTCACATCAGGATTAATGTTTTGGCAGTGTTGGGATTTGATCTGAGAGCCTAGCAGGCCCACTTGGCGAAAGCGTCAAGGTGAAGACACCAGCCTGTGAGCAACTAAGGAGCTAAGTCATTCTCAGGACCTGAGGTTGTGCCCCAGTGAGGGCCAAGAAAGGCATAAATTCATAATTGAAACATAGGATATGTATTGACATATATGTGTGGATAGCATCTTGCGTTTGGTGCAATCCTTCTCCTTATTTTGTTTCTAATACATGGAGGTATTGTGTATTTTACTGAGTATGGTGACAGGTATAACTCTGCTGACATGGATGATGACCTGTTCCCATGGTTATAGGGTTGCCTATGCATTCATTCTCCATCCTAGCTGAGACCCAGAACTTACATATGAGAGGAAAACAGGTGTAAAGAGTGGCTTCTGACATCAGGATGAATCTTTTGTCAGGCCTGGGATTTGAACTCAGATATGCATAACCCCGTTGCACTGTGGGGGAAGGGGAAGCTCATCATCCCTGAAGACTAGATTTTCAGGCCTGTTCCTGGGCCTGATCTGAAGTCCCAGCAGTGGACAAAATAACAAGCTTACCTTTTTTAAACATAGGATCTCTATTTACATACAGGTGTGGTATGCATCTTACTTTCATTGTAATTATATTTTAATTTTGAGTCTTATTCATGGATGTATTGTGTATTTTATTGAGTATGGTGGCAGGTATATCTGTGTTGCCATGTATGACAACATATTCCAATGGCTATAGAATTGCCTATATAGCATTCTCCATCCTCGATGAGGCCCAGGATTTCACAGGATTGTAAAGATTGGTTTCTCACATCAGGATGAACCTGTTGGCATTGCTGGGAGTTGAACTCTGGGCCTACCAGGCCCAACTTTCTAAAGGGTCCATATGAACACAGCAACTTTTGAGCTACTAAGGATCTAAGCCCTACCCAGGACCTGAGTTTGACCTCCGGGGTGGGGTTTGTGCACCATATTCAACCCTTCATAAGCTGAAGCTAGTATGCTAATAAATTCCTATTTGTATAGAGAAAACGTGGCAAGCTGTTTTGGAATCCTATCTACCATGTGACTACCAATTCTTGGATCTTTCTCAATTCCTCGATTTATTGAATGTAATTATTATTGTCACATTTCGTGAAGTCTTAATTAAAAATAATTTTTGTGCCAGAGGTCTTGCCTATCATTTCCTATGTGAATCATGCATAAATTTCTCAACTCTTCCCTAGGCATGAATTCAAACACCAGCCAAAAAAATGTAACATTTATAGACATTTTAAATATGTGATTTTTATTTACATCTATATATTCAGACTGTATCGGGTTTGTTGGAGTGATTCATTATATATTATCATTGATTGATTGAATTAACATTTATTTTATGGACTGTGAGCACACCTATATCATTTATTCCAATCTATTCCATAGCATGTAGCTTTGCACACATATTATGTACATTATACCTGACACCCAGCACTTGCACAGAAATGGAAAACAGGTGTCTCACTTGGAATCTTACTCCGAAATGAAATTTTTGGCAATGCTGGTACCTGAATTGAGGGCCTAGAAGTCCCAATTCATGAATGGAGGAGTGTCAGCATGCCGTCTCTAGCCCGTTCAGCTGCCAAGTGGAGCCCAGGACCTAGGATGGAGCCACAGGTTTGGCCAAAATCGCAGTACCTTTCTATTCAGACGATGGTATACAGATAAATATATATTTAGATATTTTGATACTGCCAATGATGTCTATGTGGAATTAAATGACATATACTACGTTCGTACAGATTCTCAGGTCTTTACTGAATAGTATTCTTTTAATGCATAATAAAGTATGCATTAAAATCAGTCTGTGTTCTGTGATCATTGGGTCTAAATTTATACTAGACTGATTGATGAACTACTGATCCAACCATGACATTGATCACATTTCTTTGGCGTTCCTATGGACAAGCAATAGTTTCTTAGGCTCTCCAGCCCTTTGTAAGTAGCAAGACTGGGATTCAAACTCAGGGCCTAGGTGTCCAGGTTGGCCTATGGCTTCTCTGCCAGCCTGTCAGCCTTCAGCAATGTCAGGTGACCTACTGGTTGCAGCAGGGTTTTTTGGACCCGGGATCATCACCATGCAAGGAAGGAAAACCAAGAAACTGCCATCCGTAGGAGGTTCCTGTCTTCTTTTTGGTGCCGTTTTCATTTTGTTTTCCTGTCAGCTCCCGAGGCCTAGGATCCCAAGATGGGCTGTGGGTCCAGAGGCTGCACCATCCCAGCCTAGGTTGATGTTAGCTGAGGCAGAGTTGCCACGATATGAGTTCAAGCCCCATGCTGGGCAAAAAATAAATAAATAAATAAATAAATAAATAATTAAAAAAATAGCCTGGCACTGGCTATGGTTCATGCCTGTAATCTTAGCTACTTAGGACGCTGAGATCTGAACAACACGGTTCAAAGCCAGCCAGCTCCCTGGCTTGGAATTCATGCCCTTTTTTTCTGCCAGACCTGGGAATTGAACTCAGAGTCTGGGGAACACTAATTCACTGGGGGGATGGGGAAACTCACCCTCTTAGAAGACAAGGAATTCAGGCCTGTTCCCTATGCCTGAATTCAATCCCCAGCCCTGTTAATGAAATATTTTTCACATTTGAAATAATGATTAATATCTACATACTTATGTTTATTGCAATTTGCTTTGAGTGTATTTATTTATTTTATTTTGTATTATTCATTCATTATTTTATTGACTATTATTACACTTATAACATGTATTAAATTGATTACATCTTATGAGAACTATACAGATTTGCATATGTATTATATATCTTACTTCAGAGCCAGGACATTCATTGAAATTCTATAGTAGATCATTCCATGCTTAGAAAAACAGAAAGAATACATCAGCCAAATTAGTTTATCCCTAGACACCCCAGTGGCTCACATCTGTAATCCCAGCTACTCAGGAGGTGAGAACTGGAAGATGAAGTTTCAAAGCCAATCCAGGCAGCAAAGCCTGAGAGATATCATCTCTAATTAACTGGCAAAAAGCTAGTCTACAGGTATGGCTGAAGTGGTAGAAAATCAGCTACGAACAACCAAGCCAAGAAAGAGCAAGCTGAGTTCAATTGTGGGGAGAGGGGGTAGGGGAATAAAGGGGAGAGAAATCCTCCAAAACCAGAGAACAAAACAATACACAAATCCCACCTAATTTATGGCACCAACAAACTGAAAAAAAATCAAGCTTGTGCATTTGTATAATTTTACATGAGCACATATGTTCTTAGGTACACTTCAAAGCTATGTTTTTAATAATATGTGTATATATATATATATATATATAAACTAAGAAACCAGCCAATGAAAAAATACTTCTGAATTAGTGCCTTAAGCATGGCATTATAAATTATTTGTTAAAAAAGTATGTTCGAGGTTTGCTTCTTTAGAATCAATTTAAGATGTTTGTTCATGAACCAGGCATCAGTGGCTCACACCTATAATCCCAGTTACTCAGGAGGCTGAGATCTGAGGATGGCGGTTCAAGGCAAGCCAGGGCAGGAAAGTCCGGGAGACCCTTACTTCCAATAAACCACTAGAAAACTGGAAGTGGAGATGTGGCTCAAGCTGTAGAGTACTCACAATGAGCTGAAGAGTGCAGGGATAATGCCCAATCCCAGAGTACAAGCCCCACCACAGACAAAAAAAAAAGGAAAGGAAATAAGTTTGTTCATACAAAATTCTAAAATTCTGAGCTTTAGGAAACTTTTCTTCCAGGGTCTTATGCTCTTTAGTCAACTACTCCACTACTGAGCTACATCTTAGTACCAATGTTTTTGTTTTTCATTTTACAATCCAGTTTATTTCCAAAATGCTTACAAGTACCTACTGTCTTCACAGAAGTGAGTGTTTATTCAGAAACTCATCCTTTGGTGCTATGAGGACTCCCCTAGTCTATTTCGTAGTAGGCACTGAGGAA
Source organism: Dipodomys merriami (assembly GCF_024711535.1). Classification (NCBI taxonomy): domain Eukaryota; kingdom Metazoa; phylum Chordata; class Mammalia; order Rodentia; family Heteromyidae; genus Dipodomys; species Dipodomys merriami. Next base: position 100,392 of record NW_027202402.1, read on the forward strand.
AACTCACAGGACACAATTGAAGACATTTTATAATTATAAAAATAACTCTAAATAGAAATAACATCAACTGCCGGGCACGGGTGGCTCATGCCTATAATCCTAGCTGTGCAGGAGGCTGAGATTTGAGGAAGGCGACTCAAGGCCAGCCAGGGAGGAAAGTCTGTGAGACTCTTATCTTCAATAAACCTCTAGAAAACTGGAAGTGGTGCTGTGGCTTAAGTGATTGAGCGTTAGCCTTGAACTGAAGAGCACAGGGAAAGCACCGAAGCCCAGAGTTCAAACCCCACGACCCACAAAAAAAAAAAAAAAAAGAAAGAAAAAATAAGAAATAACATCAACTGTCCCAACCTTCTAGGGAGAAATAATATCCTCATTTTCATTCTCACTCTTCATGGCTGATGGTCAAAAACACCAAAGTGCTATGCTGAAATGTAAAAGTTTAAACCCCTTTTTTAAAAAAACTCTCATGTTATGAAATCAAAATGTTTCAAATAAAGGCAAAGTGAACTTTAAAATAATATTATAAATGCTAATGAAACTCTTTGGCTTGGAATGTGAGATTTTTTTTGTATGCAAGGCCTGGGATTTAAATGTAGAAACTGGTTAACTATGTTGCACTGTGGGGGAAGGGGAAGGTCACTATGCTTGAAGACCAGAAATTCAGGCCTGTTCCCTAGGCCTGAATTCATGCCCCAGTCATACTCCTTATATATATTTTAAAGATAGGATTGAACTTCCATATAGATATTCAGTCTATATCATGTTTGGTGTGGTTATTCATTGTATTTGTTGTTTTATTCATTTATTTTACCGACTGTGAGGACACCTAAAAATGTAAGACATTGTTTACATGCTATCACATTGCATCTAGATTTGTAGACTTGTTTTTCATCATGCCTGACACCCAGAACTCTCCCAGAAAAGGAAAACAGGTGTCACACTTGGCTTCTTACTCGAGGATGAAATTCTTGGCAGGCGCTGAGATCAAGCCCCAGAGGTGGCTAAAATAGCCATACATGGATAGGCAGGTGGTAGTATGGCAATATATGCATATTAGTAGAGAGTGCCAGAGCCGTGAATCTAGTATTCAATGATATCTACTATGTCCCTACGAAGTCTTAGGCATTTAGACAGCCTAGATATTATAGAGAAAGAACATACAACCATCCAAGAAAAGTCCAAGAAATATGATAGATCTATTCAACATTTGGAAGACACCATCAGAAGGACTAATCTGAGGATAATGGGTGTAGAGGAGCACCTAGAAACAGAAGTTAATGGTCTAGAAAATTTGTTCAACAGGATCCTAGCAGAGAACTTCCCAAACATGCAAAAAGCTAGGCCTATTCAGATACAAGAAGCTTTTAGAACTCCAAATAGACCAGACCAGAACAGGACAACCCATCATCACATTATAATCCTCACAGGATCAATGCAGACCAAGGAAAAGAACCTTAAAGCTGTCAAAGAGAACAGATCAATCACCTATAAAGGGAAACCAGTTAGAATCACCCCAGATTTCTCAGCAGTGACAATCAAAGCAAGAAGAGCCTGAAATGATGTATGCCATGCTGTAAAGACAAACAATAATCACCCAATAAAATTGTACTCAGCTAAACTCTCCTTCATAAACGAAGGTCAAATAAAAAGCTTCCACAGCAAAGAAAAATTGAAACAATACATCTCCACCAAACCAGCCCTACAAATGATTCTTAAAGATGTCTTACACATAGAAAACCAACAAGAATCCAAGAACCATAGAAAGAACCCAGTTGCCACAGCCCCGAAGGTGGATAAAATGGCAGGAACTCCCAAATACTTGTCAGTTCCATCTCTCAACATTAACAGACTTACCTCTCCAATTAATTGAAATAGACTGTCTAGATGGATTAAAAAGCAAGAACCTTCTATCTGCTGCCTTCAGTCGTCACATTTTGCCCATAAAAACAAACACATTTTCAATATGAATGGCTGGAAAAAATCTACCAAGCAAACGGCCCCCCTAAACAGGCATGAGTTGCAATCCTAATATCAGATAAAATAGACTTCAATTGAAAATTAGTGTGAAGAGATAAAGAAGGTTGCTGCATACTAATTAATGTATCTCTCCTTCAGGAGGATATACACTTCTAAATATCTATTCACCAAACAACGGAGCACCAAAATTTATCCAAGAAACCCAACTTTCCCTCAAATCCCACATAGATCCAAAGACATTAATTGTTGGAGACTTTAACACACCACTATCCCCACTAGATAGATCAACTTGGCAAAAACCCAACAAAGAACCTGCATATCTAAACAACGGCATAGATCAACAAGATTTTAAAGACATCTACCGAAGATTTTACCCAGCAGCATCAGAATACACATTTTTCTCAGCAGCATATGGAATATTTTCAAAAATAGACCACATTTTAAGCAACAAAGCAAACTTGTCCATATTCAGATATATTGAAATTATAACTTGCATTCTCTCAGACCACAAGGGATTAAAAGTAGGACTCAGCACAAAAAGCCACTAAAGAAAGTCCTGTAACACATGGAGGTTGAACAAAACACTGCTGAATCACGAGTGGGCCATGGAAGAGATTAGAAATGAAATTCAAATTTCATGGTATTCAACAAAAATGAGCACACAAATTACCAACTCCTCTGGGAGAGAGCAAAGTCAGTACTCCGAGCCAAGTTTATACTCTGAGTTCCTATATCAATATATTGGAGAGATCTGAAACCAATAATTTAATGACACATCTGAGCCTCCTTGAAAAAGAGCAGCAAGATAAACCCCAACCCAATGAGCAGAAAGAAAGAATTACAATTAAATCAGATTAAATGAATTAGAATCCAAAAAAAGCCATAGAAAGAATCAGCAAAACAAAGAGTTGGTTTTTCGAAAAAATTAACAAAATTGACAGACCGTTAGCAAATCTTATCAGAAAATTAAAGAACACACCCAAATAAATAAACTCAGAGATGAGAATGGAAACATCACCAGAGAAACAACAAAGATTCAGAACATTATAAGGAAATACTTCTCAATACTTTATACTAATAAGATTGAGAAATTGGCAGAAATGGACCTTTTCCTAACAAATAATGACATGCAAAAACTAAACCAAGATGAGTTAAATCACCTTAAAAGGCCCATATCAAGCATTGAAATATAAAGAGTAATAAGAGATCTCTCATCTAAGAAAAGCCCAGGTCCAGATGGTTTCACAGCGGAATTTTACAAGGTCTTCAAAGCAGAGCTCACACTAATACCCCTCCAAATCTTCAATAAAATTGAAAGAGAAACTTCATTACGGAATTCATTCTATGAAGCCATCATAACCCTCATCCCCAAACCAGGCAGGGTCTTATCAAAGAAAGAGAACCATAGACCCATTTCTTGGATGGACATTCATGAAAAACTTCTCAACAAAAAAATCATACACCACGATCAAACAGGATTCATTTCAGGGATGCAAAGCTGGTTCAATATACGGAAATAAATTAGTATAATTCATCACATCAGCAGGAGCAGGGATAAGAACCACATGGTTATCTCAATAGATGCAGAAAAAGCATTTGACAAGATCCAACACACCTTTATGATGATGGTCCTGGAAAAATTAGGAATCCATGGAACATTTCTCAATACAATAAAGGCTGTATATGACAAACCAACAGCCAGCATTCTATTTAATGGAGAAAAACTAAAGCTATTTCCTCTTAACTCAGGATTGAGACAAGGATATCCACTATCTCCACTTCTGTTCAATCTAGTATTAGAATGCTTAGCTACAAATAAGATTAGATGAAAACATAAAGGGGATCCCAATAGGGAAATAAGAAGTAAAACTCTCCCTCTTTGCAGATGACATGATTTTGTATTTAAAGAATCCCACAGACCCCACTCCCAAATTACTAAAGCTGATTCAAAACTTTGGCAAAGTAGCAGGGTATAAAATTAACCCTCAAAAAACAATGGCATTTCTGTATGCCAACAATGAAAAAAGTGAGGCTGAAATTAAGAAAGCAACTCCATTCGTAATAGCCCCACAAAAAATAAAATACCTAGGAATTAACTTAGCCAAAGAAGTGAAGGACATCTATGATGAAAAATTTGAAAACCTGAAAAATGAAATCAAAACAGAACTTAGAAAGTGGCAAAACCTCCCATGCTCCTGGTTTGGAAAGACTAACATCATGAAACTGGCCATACTTCCGAAGGCTATCTCCAAATTCAATGCAATACCTATTAATATTCCAACCTCATTTTCAAAGGAATTAGAAGAGGCAATCCAAAAATACATATGGTACAATAAAAGACCCCGACCAGCAAAAACAATCCTTAACAGAAAGAACAGGGCTGGAGGAATATCAATACCAAATATCAAACTCTACTACAAAGCCATAGTAATCAAAACAGCATTGTACTGGCACAAGAACAAACCTCAGGACCAATGGAACAGAATTAAAAACCCAGAAATGAACACACAGACTTATAGCCAACTAATCTTGGATAACGGAGCTCAAAAAATAGAATGGAAGAAAGACAACCTCTTTAGTATATGGTGCTGACAAAATGGGTTAACTCCTTGTAGCAAATGAAAGCTAGATTCTTATATATAATTCTGCACCAGAATCAACTCCAAATAGATCAAAGACCTCGGAGTCAAAGCAGACAATCTGAAAACATTACAGGATGGAATAGGAGAAACCCTAGGTCTCCTTAGCACAGGGTGAAATTTTCTTAATTGAGACCCAGAAACACAACAAATAAACGAATGTTTGAAAAAAATGGGATTGCACAAAATTTCAGACTTTCTGCATGGCCAAGCACATAACTAGTAAGGTCAATAGAGAGCCCACAGATTGGCAGAAGATCTTCACTAGCCATACAATGGACAAGGGCCTCATATCGAAAATATACCCTGGAACTCAAAAAATTAAATCCCCCAATAACAAATCTCCAAAGAAACAACTGCCCAATAAATTAGTGGGCTAAAGACTTACAGAGAAACTTTTCTGAAGAGGAAAAAGAATTGCCAATAGACACATGAAGAAATGCTCAACCTCTCTAGCCATAAAAATATGCAAATCAAAACAACATAGAGATACAACCTCACCCCAGTTAGAATGGCAATAATCAAGAACTCTAATAACAACAGACGCTTGAGGGGATGCGAAGAGAAGTGAACATTACTACATTGTTGGTGGGAGTGTAAAATTGTTCAACCACTTTGGAAAGCAATATGGAGGTTCTTCAAAAGATTCCACATAGAGTTCCCGTATTTCCCAGCAATCCCACTTTTGGGCACTGACCCAAATGATCACAAACAAGACCACACTAAAGCTACCAGCACGACATTGTTTATTATTGTAGCATTATTTACCATAAGTAAGATATGGAACCAACCCAGATGCCTCTCAGTAGATGAATGGATCAAGAAAATGTGGTATATATACACAATGGAATTCTATGCCTCCATCAGAAGTGATGACATTGCTACATTTGTTCGGAATTGGAAAAGCTTGGAAAAAATTATATTAAGTGTATTTGTTAGATTGGTAGTTAAATAAATGATATTATTGTTAATATTAATTTTAATGCAATTTCAGGGAACTCTCCTGTCTCTGACCTCCTAACCCTTGTATTTTGGGATTTGTCTCTGGACATCTAGGATTTAGCAGGACTCAAAATAAACCAAGATCTTGCCCATGTAGTTGTAACTCCTTTGTGTGGTATTCTCACAATTAAAAAAAAAAAATAAAACAACTCAATGGTGAAAAACTAAAGCCATTTCCTCTTAACTCAGGAACAAGACAAGGATGCCCACTCTCTCCACTTCTCTTCAATCTAGTATTAGAATGCCTAGCTACAGCAATAAGAAAATATGCAGACATAACTGGGATACAAAAAGGGAAAGAAGAAATAAAACCCTCCCTCTTTGCAGATGACATGATCTTGTATTTAAAAAATCCCATAGACTCCACTCCCAAATTACTCAAACTAATTCAAAACTTTGGAAAAGTAGCAGGTTATAAAATTAACCCCCAAAAATCAATGGCTTTTCTGTATGCCAACAATGAGAAAAGTGTGGCTGAAATTAGCAAAGCAACTCCATTTGTAATAGTCCCACAAAAAATAAAATACCTAGGAATTAACTTAACTAAAGAAGTGAAGGACCTCTATGATGAAAACTTTAAAATCTTAAAAAAGGAAATCAACACAGAACTTTAAAAATGGCAAAACCTCCCATGCTCCTGGATTGGAAAGATTAACATCGTGAAAATGGCAATACTTCCCAAGGCTATCTACAAATTCAACGCAATACCTATCAATATTCCAACCTCATTCTTCAAGGAAATAGAAGAGGCAATCCAAAAATTCACATGGAACAATAAAAGACCCCGAATAACAAAAACTCTCCTCAATGGAAAGAACACTGCTGGAGGAATATCAATACTAAACTTCAAACTCTACTATAAAGCCATAGTAAACAAAACAGCCTGATATTGGCATAAGAACAGACCTCAGGACCAATGGAATAGAATTGAAAACCCAGAAATGAACCTACAGACCTATAGCCATCTAATCTTCGATAAGGGAGCTAAAACATTAAAATGGAAAAAAGACAACCTCTTCAGTAAATGGTGCTGGCAAAATTGGTTAACTACATGTAGAAAACTTAAGCTAGATCCTTATATATCACCCTGCACCAGAATCAACTCCAAATGGATCAAAGAACTTGAACTCAAAGCAGACACTCTGAAAACATTACAGGATGGAATAGAAGAAACCCTAGGTCTCCTTGGCTCAGGCCGAAATTTTCTGAATAGAGACCCGGAAACACAACAGATCAAAGAAAGGTTGGACAAATGGGATTGCATAAAGTTGCAGAGCTTCTGCAGGGCAAATGACATAGCTAGCAAGATCAATAGAAAGCCCACGGATTGGGAGAAGATCTTTACTATCCATACAATGGACAAGGGTTTCATATCTAAAATATACTTGGAACTCAAAAAATTAAATACCCCAACAACAAATCCTGAAAGAAACAACTGCATAATAAATAAGTGGGCGAAAGACTTAAAGAGAAACTTCTCTGAAAAAGAAAGAAGGATGGTCCATAGACACATGAAGAAATGCTCAACATCCCTAGCCATAAAAGAAATGCAAATCAAAACAACATTGAGATATCACCTCACTCCAGTTAGAACGGCAAAAATCAAGAACTCTAACAACAACAGATGCTGGAGGGGATGTGGACAGAAAGGAACCTTACTTCATTGTTGGTGGGAATGTAAACTTTTTCAATCACTTTGGAAAGCAGTATGGAGGTTCCTGAAAAGACTTCACATAGAACTCCCCTATGACCCAGCAATCCCACTTTTGGGCATTTACCCAAATGTTTACAAACAAGACCACACTAAAGCTACCAGCACAACCATGTTTATTGCAGCATTATTTACCATAGCTAAGATATGGAACCAACCCAGATGCCCCTCAGTAGATGAATGGATCAAGAAAATGTGGTAAATATACACAATGGAATTCTATGCCTCCATCAGAAAGAATGACATTGACCCATTTGTTAGGAAATGGAAAGGTTTGGAAAAAATTATATTAAGTGAAGTAATCCAGGCCCAAAGAAGCATAGGTCCCATGGTTTCCCTTATTTGTAATATCTAGTATATGTATGAGTCAAGCGGAAAAGGTCAGATAATGTGAGGTCAGGAAAATGAACCCTTAGCTGTGTATTTTAATGTTTGTTTTTCTTTCATGCATGTGTTTCTAATGCATTTATAAGATTATCTCTTTGTTGCTTTATATGTCCCTCCCCCACAGTATAACCCTTGCTTTCACTATATCTGATGTCATTATTACTTGTGGAGGAGATGGGGAAAAACCAGTTGTTTAAGGATACTGGTGGACCTGTTGCAACAATGGGAAGTACAAGATGTCATGTCCAAAACGAGCTTTACAATGTCGGTGCGGAGGGGGTGAAAGAGGGAGGAAGGAGAAGGATTGGGATTGGGGGTCATTGGGGAGGCTGGGAAGGGATGTGAAGGGTAAACAAAGGAGGAGGCTACAATGCTTGGTAAGAAATGTACGCATTATCCTGCCCATGTAATTGTAACTCCTCTGTACAGTATGTTCACAAATAAAATAAAATTAAATTAAAAAAAATAAAATAAGCCAAGTATATTTAAATTCTACTATTAAGGTTTAATGGTAGATCTCTACTTATCTTTCTCTTAAGTGTGTTGGAGAAACCAAAGCTGAAATTAACTTGGACTTTTGTGGTGGATGTAAATGTCTTAACTAACATCTCTGGTATTAGGTTCCATTAAATTTCAATTAGCCATCAGAGGCTCAAGCCTGTAATCCTAGCTACTCAGGAGGCTCAGATCTGAGCATCATTATTCAAAGCTAGCTCAGATAGAAAAATTCATGGGACTCTTACTTCAATTGATTGCCAAAAAGACTAGAGGTGGAGATGTGTCTCAAGTGGTAGAATGCTAGCCTTGAGGGACAAAGCCCAGCTTCTGAGTTCAAGCCTAGATACTGACCATCAATTAACAAATTCAGAGGTTCCACTGTGAGTGCTATATTCTTTTAGAGACTGAAGTATTTTTTTCGCATAGTCTTTCAAACATCAGCATCTCTAATGGAGAATCATTCTAGATCCTTCTTTTACACTTGAATAATTGTTGTTCTCCAAGAGTAGAGTGGCCAAGAGGCTTGCAGATCAAGAGCTCAGACATTAAATTGGCTAAAAAGAGATCAAATTAAAATGTATTCTTTGGTTGCAAATACCACATTTTTGGTATGTGTTTGCTAGCCTTTCCTGGCACTTCAACTGAGGGCCTGGGTGCTGTTTCTGGGATTTTGTGTCCAAGACTATTGCTCTACCACTTGAACCACAACTCTACTTTGGGCTTATTGGTGGTTAATTGGAGATAAAATTCTCACAGACATTCTGGACCTGGGTGGCTTCAAACTAGAATGCTGAGTAGCCAGGATTACAGGTATATGCCACCATCATCTGGCTCAAATACCACCTATAATGTTAAACGTCAAGGATATCTGTTAATGTCTATCTCTGACAGATGTGCAATGTTTTACTCCTCATAGAATGAAAGTTCCTTTGAACAGTATTGCATTAAATGGAGCGGACTCAAGTTAGGTCTTGAACACCAACAATCTGGTTTGGTGGAAATGGCCTTGTTTTTCTACACCCTATTTGGCCATAGGTGTGGATTGTAGAAAAAAAAACAATTCAGTAAAAACAAATTCAAATAGTCTCAGACACTTACACAAGTTCTGGACATCACTTTCTCGTGGCTGCTGTTGTGCAGGCCCAATATTTAATCTGAAGAGAATCTTGGAATTACAAAAGTTAAAACCCAAAGTCTATTAACTTCTAAAAGGCCTGTGTAACTCCTTGGTCCTCATACCTGATACTGTGACTTAGTGGGAAAGGCAAAATGCAGATTTCTAGCTATTGCAGACTTCTCCCTTAGTAAACAATAAGTTACCACCTTCAGTCCTGGTTCCAGCACAGACTTGACTCAGGTCTGTGAACCTGAGTGTAGACGTTTGAATCTCCATAGTGTGAATGGAAATTTAACCTCTTACTAAGATACCAGTTTGAGGGACATGGATAGCTGTGGGCAAGTCTCTTTTTAATAGCCTGAACTTTGTGCACATTTGTTTTAGATGCAGGGATACAAAGCTAACTAGTCGCAGTGGTCACCCCAGGATAGAGCAAGAGAGACAGAATAGAGGGACAGTGATCAAGCTCACGCCATCTGCCATTTTATGCAGCTTTAATGGACATGTTCTTCATATATTTTAGTAATTCAAGAATAAAAATTAACACTACATATAGATTTTTAAATTGCCTCTTTGTTTCTAAGAAAAATTAAAAGTAAAAATGAATTTAAATAGAAAGGCAGTATGGTACGAGCAGGGAAAAGGAATGGAGCAATGATCATGGGCAGCTCCTGAAGTCCAATCCGGAGGTTTTATTTACCAACATTGGGGAATAAAATGAAACTATGTAACAAGACAGGCCTGCCTGTTTTTCTCAGCAACAAGGCAGCTCTGTCTGCTTTCCATAGCAACACAACAGCCCTGCCTGTCTTCCCTCATTTATGCCAGAGTCAAAGGGGTCAATAGACCATGACTAAGGGAGGAAATTAGAACTGTCATTGAAAGATGAAAAAGAACAAGCCCTGGATATGTCTGGAAACCTATAAAGCACCTGAAGCCTTAAACACTTAGGCCTTTCAGAGACGAGTCTTTCACAGAAACTAAATATTGAGAGAGAAAGCCAAGATGTGCTCTGAGGTCTGTAGATTCCCTTACTCAGAGAACAACAAATTTAAAGTGTTAAAAGGACATATCTAAAACAACCTTTCTAGCAAATATACTTCCTCCAAATGTAAGAGATGAGCTAAGAACCTACCGATGGTCAGGCCTATAATCCTAACCCAGGAAGGTGAATTGTGAGGGTGGTGGCTCAAAGCCACCCTTGAACTTGTCCCCTCGTGAGGAACTTGTAGCACACAGCTGTCCTTGAGAAGGACGGAGTCCTTTGTACAGTCCTATTGCTGAAAAAAACATTGGATAAGGTGGCCATCAAGAATGGAGGCTATTAGCTAGTGTCTCCAGAGAAGCAATTTATAAGATTCAGTAGTCCTCTAGAAAATCAGAGGATTTTAACCACTGTCCTAGTGGTTTCAGACAGAAATGCCATGAGAATGACCAGAGCAATATGAAGCCACATGAATTCCTAAGCAACAGTCTTTGAGGTCTAAGAGCTAGAGTGTCAATGCTGGCAGGTTGTGATTGGTCCACTATTTCTCTGACCTCACTGGACCAGACTCTGATTGGTCCATTTCTTCTATGACATCACTATGCCTGGTTGTGATACCTCCATTGTGTAAGGTCATGAAAGATATATAGGAAGCCACTGTGCTCCAACCTATATCAGTTAACAGAGCTTGGAGCTCTTGCTTGATGACCCGCTGGACTGAATCAAAGTTAAATGATTTTTTTTTAGTGGGGATGGGCTGTTATTTGGATTTAGTTATTTCTTTTTACTCTTTCTGGGTTTTCCTTTACTTTATTTAATTTATTTAAGTTGACTTGCTACCTGCCATTGTAGCAGAAGGATGGAAGTACAGAAAGAATCACTCTCAAGCTCCTTGAAGGAGGAGATAATCAAACAATACCAGAAGAAAGAGCTCTTTGACAGAGGTACCTATGGAAAAGTGAAGCTGGCCCATTCTCACCTCACAGACAAGGACATGGCATTTAAAATACTCTTGAAGTGAGAGTCCTCATCATTGGATAAAGAATGAGGTGGACATTTTTAAGAAGGTATGGCACAAACACATCATCAGGTTGTACCAGGTAATGGAGAACGAAGAGAATGTGTATCTCATCATGGAACTGGCCACTAGGGGATAGTTCCTGGGGAGGATCTGAAAATTCTGCCGCCTATATGAGGATGAAACCAGGAAGCTTGTCACACATGTTGTAAGTGCTGTTCACTACTTACAACAAAACAAAATCATACACGAAGACCTTAAGTCCAACAATATTCTTTTGGACACCAAAGACAATATCAAGGTCAGTGGATTTGGTCTGAGCATCTGGCTCACCAAGGGCAGTTGCTAATAAATATATGTGGTGCTGTGCTATTCCATCTCCCTGAAATTTTCTTGGAAGAAATGATGGCCTGGTTCACGTGTCTCAAGCCTGTAATCCTATATATTTAGGAGACCGAGATCTGAGGATCATGATTCAAAGCCAGCCCGGTATGGCTCCACCCTCTGAGTGGACTCAAACTGATACCAAAGACTAATTTGAGTAGAAAATGGCAGAGGATAGAGGTGGCTAGCAAAATAGCTACCATTCTTCTCAGAACAAGCTGCTAAATGTGGGCCCAGATGAATAAGTTTATAAAATGATGTGTGCATAAATTATGACTCATCCACAAAAGGCTGCAATTAATATATGTCTGTCATGGATAGACACAAAATAATCAATTTATGTGAAATATATTGACTAAACAATTTCTTAAGGGAAATAGGGAAGATTAAAATTTTCTGGGGCTGGGCGCCCGTGGCTCATACCTGTAATCCTAACTACTCAGGAGGCTGAGATCTGAGGATCTCAGTTGAAAGCCAGCCCGGGCAGGAAATTCTGTGAGACTATTATCTCCAATAAAACACTAGAAAACCGGAAGTGGTACTGTAGCTACAGCGGTAGAGAACTCGCCTTGAGCTGAAGAGCACAGAGACAGTGCCCAACTCAGAGGTCAAGCCCCATGACCGACCAAAAACAAAACAGAACAAAAGTTTCTGGTGCAGGTCATTGTGTGGATTCCATCAGTATTGAAAGGAAAGTTCACAAGCAGAGGTAATGGTTAAAAAGTAGTGTGCATATAATTAATGTCACTGAATTTTATACCTAGCAAACACGAGGCCCTGTGTTCAAACTCTTGCACTTCCAAAAAAAAATGCTAAATCTTCCTTCTGTTACCTACATTAAGTGCTCTTCTACTGTTATGATAGTATTGCTCAGTGGTTCTCTTGTGGATGTTTTTTCATGCTTTTACCCATAATCCATTATTTGAATATTGATGTTGAGTTTTAAAATGTAATTTGTGTATTAAAAAAAGAGCAAAGCCTGTATTTCTAACTTAACAGGCTAAAGCAGGAAGATCCCTATTCAATCAAGGCTGCATAGAGAGGTCCTACCTAAATCCCCATGCTAGTGCTGAAACTGCAGGGACAATTGTTCAGAAGCAATTACAAATGAGAGATACGTTTCTGATCATATTAGATTTTGGTCATGACAGTTTGGATTTAATATTTACATGAATTTAAAATATTTTCCTTTTCCCCTTACTCTCAGTATGTCATTTTGAAACTTTGTGGTATGTTCTTGTTTGCAGAACTTACAAAAAAACAGTTTTCCTTTGTATCATTTTAAACATGATTTTTTTCTGTATTACAATTTATTATTTATTTTTGAATTTTTTTGTTTTTTTTTTCTCCATCTAGAGACTGGCCACTGTCTCAGAGATTTTGCTCAGTTCTGCCAATTGAGCCACAGGTCAACATCCAGCTGCTTTCTTTTTGAAGAGTTTCATGCGAACCCCAATACTACTAAGGAGGCTGAAATCTGAGGATCTTGGTTTGAAGCCAGTTTGAACAGCAAAGTCTGAGGGTTTTTTTAAATTGTTATTTTGCCATTGGTTGTGCGCCTGAAAACTAGGCTTTGGGGCTGTCCATCAGCATTCCAGCTTAAAGTTAATGCTCCATCAATTGAGCTGCAGCAACGTTTTCGGCTTTTCCTGCTTATGTGGTTCTGAAGAATCAAACCCAGTTCCTCATGCATGCAAGGCTAGCACACTACCATTGAGCCAACTTCCCAGATGAAGTCTGAGATTCTTATCTCTAATTAATCACCAAAAAGCTGGGGATTGTAGTACTCTAGCCTTGAGGAAAACAGGGCAAGTTCAACACCTAGTACTGGAAATTACATACACAAGTCTCATGGACTTTCTTGTTACTGCTGGCTTTGAAATGCAGCCTAGGTAGCTAGAATCTATCTACAGGCATGAGCAACCAGATTCTGACATTTTAATATTTTTACTCAGCTGTTTATTGCCTTCAACCTCAATGCTTTTTAATTGCGGTCAGTAGACCTGATCTCTGGGCCTTATTGCTGTTTCTTAACTATTTTTAAGGAGGGTGGAGTTGACCCCTCTGCCTGGTTGCTGTCTTTGAGCTCTTCAACTTAAGGGGAATGCTCTACCATTTCAGCCACAGCGGCACTTCAGGTTTTCTGGTGATTAATTGGAGATAAGACCTCATTAACTTTCCTTCCCAGGTTGTTTTTGAACCATGATTTTCATATCTCAATCTCCTGAATATCTAGGATTACAGGCTAGAGTCTCAGCGCCCTTATGTTTATTAGCTTTTTGACGCAAGGATTATGTTTTACAACTGAACCATAGCTCCACTTCTAGGTTTTTGCTGGCTTATTGAACGTAAGATTTTAATGTACTTTTCTGGGTGGTCTGGCTTCAAACCATGATCCTCAGATTTCAGCTCCCTGAAGTGCTCCAATTATACAAATGAACCACAAACCGATTGTTCATTTACAAAGGTTAATATGTTATTTTTTCCAATTTTTCTTTTTGCAATTTTCCTTGTTGTTATTTTTGTTTATGCTCTAGTCCTGGGGCTGCAAGTAAGGTCCTGGATACAATACCAGAGCTTTTTCTTCAAGACTAGTGGCTTACCACATGAGCCAAAATATAAATTGTGGCTATACTTATTTTGCCTTGGTGCTTCAAATAAGGCCCTGAGTGCTGTCCTAGAAAGTGATTGCCCAGTTTGCAACTTGAGTCACAGCTCAACTCCAGTTTTTTTTTAATTCACTAATAGAAGATAAGAGTCTTATGCAAAGCCCTGCATGAATCAGTTTTCTGAAATCTGAGGATCATGGTTCAAAGCCAACCAAGGCAGGAAAGTCCATGAGACTCTTAGCTCCAATTAATCAATGAAAAGCTGGGAGTGATGGAGCTCTATCCTTGAACAAAACAGCACAAGCTCAAGGCATAGAACAGCACATTGATGCACACACAGAGAAAGCCTCATGGACTTTCTTGCATGGGCTAGCTTTGAACCATGATCCTCAGATTTCAGCCTCTCTTCCTCTTCTCTTTGAAAATTTTATTGGTCCTGTGGCTTGACCTCTGACTCTGGGGCCTATTTCTTACCTTTTATACTCAAGGTTAGTGTTATTATCACTTCAGCCACAGCTCACAGCTCACAGCTGTGTAGCTGAAGATGAGTCTTAAGCACATTCCTGCCCAGGTTGATTTGACACTGCAATCCTCAGACGTCAGCCTATTGTATGGTAAGGATTAAACAACACACATGACCAGCAACATTTGGTTCATTTTAAAACTTTAATATGTGCTTGCTTCCACCTTCTTTTCTTATTTTCTTCATTTTTGCTTGTCCTAGGAGTAGAAATTGAAGCTCAGATGCTGTCTCAATGCACATATGGGACTAACCATAGCATTTGACTTTTGGGGGGGAAGTTAATTGGAGACAATAGACTCATGTAGAGGTAGGCCAGATTTGGGAAGCTGAAAATTGAGGAAAGTCCTTAACACTCTTTTCTCCAATTAACCACTAAAAATCTGAAAGTAAGTAGGTCATTGAAGAAAATAGTGCAAGATCAAACAGCAGGAATGGCACAGAGAGAGAGAGACAGACAGACAGAAATATATATAGAGAGAGACAGAGAGATACAGAAAGAGAGGCATCTTATGAACTCATAACTGAGCTGAGCTTTAAACAGTATCCTCAAATTTCAGCCTGAGTAGCTAGAATCACAGATATGAGCCACCAATGATTGGTTCATTGAAACCTCTGGTATTACCTCTTTCTTCTCTTCTTCTACAATTCTTTTCATTTATTTTATTATTTTTGTGTTTGTTGGTCTTGGAGCTTGAACTCATGCAAGGGCTGGCCTGATACACAAGGCTGAAATCTGCCCATCATAGTTTGAAAGCAGCCTGAGCAAGAAAGTCCATGAAACTCTTATTTCCATTCAATAAACAAAATCCTATCTCCAGTGTGGCTACCACACACAAAACAGTCTCCTGGAATTTCTTTTTTTTTCCTTTTTTTATTGTGAAAATACTGTACAGAGGGGTTACAATTACATGGGCAAGATAATGAGTACATTTCTTATCAAGAATTGTAGCCTTTTCCTTTGTTTCCCCTTCCCATACCTTCCCATCATTCCCCTGCCACCCCACTCAATCCGCTTCCCCTCCCCCCCTCATTTACCAAAGTTGTGAAGTTCATTTTCGACATAACGACTTTTACATTTCATGGTTGCAATGGGTCCAACTGTTTCCCTGTTTAAACGATTTGTTTTTCCCCTTCCCCTCCACAAATTATACTGACATCAAATACAGTGAAAGCAGGGGTTATACTGTGGGGGCGGGACATATAAAGCAACAAAGAAATAATCTTATAAATGTGTTAGAAACAATCACATGAAAGAAAAAAATACATTTGAATACATATCTTAGGGTTCATTTCCCTAACATCCCCTTATCTGAACTTTTCTGCTTGACTCATTAAATAATGGAATTCTATGCCTCCATCAGAAAGAATGACATTGTCCCGTTTGTTAGGAAATGGAAAGACTTGAAAAAAAATTATATTCAGTGAAGTAAGGCAGGCCTAAAGAAACATAGGTCACACGGATTCCTGGAATTTCTTGACTGGGTTTGCCTTTACACTATGACTCATTTTTAAAATTTAATTGGATTTTCTTATATATTTTTTAATTTCTACTTTTTATTTCCATATGTATGCTGGGCTAGGAACTATAAATCAGAGCCTAGGTATTGTCCCAGTTCCTTTTTTTTTTTTTTTTTTTTTTTTTTTTTTTTGCCTGTCATGGAGCCTGAACTCTGGGCCTGGGTGCTGTCCATCAGCTCTTCAGCTTGAGGCTAGAGCCGTACCACTTGTGTTACTGCGCCACTTCTGGCTTTTCCTGCTTATGTGTTGGTGAGGAATTGAACCCAGGGCCTCTTGCATGCAAAGCAAGCACTCTCCCACTGAGTCACCTTCCCAGCCCAGTCCTAGTATATTTTTAATACTAGCCACAGCACATTTGGAGCTTTTAAAAAAAACTGTAGTTGGCTAATTAGAGTTGAGTACATGGACACTCCTGCCTTGGCTGGCCTTAAACACTGATCCTCAGATGAGAGACCCTTGAGTAAGTACAGTAACAAGTGTAAGCTCACTCAGTTTTGCTCATTTTAAACTCTGAAATCGGCTCTCCATTTTCTTCTTCTACCTTTCTTTTCATTTATTTAGTTTATTCTTGTGTGTGCTGGTCCTGGAGCTAGATCTCAAGGTGTGGGTGCTGTCCAGAAATCATTGTCTCATTTCTGTCATTGGAACCACAGCTCAACCCCAGGTGTTGTTTTTTTTTTTTTCTTTTTGGTGGTTCATTGGAGATAAGAGTCTCATGTAAAGCACAGAATGTCTCAAGAAGCTGAAATCTGATTATCAGTTTGAAATCAGCCTGCACAGGAAATTTCATGATACTCTTTACCTCCAATTAGCTGATAGTGATCCCACCAATTAGCTGAGAGTAATAGAACACCAGCCTTGAGTAAAGTAGAACAAATTCAACCCCCATGACTGGCACACACAGAAAAAAATGTCCCATGTAATTTCCTGCATGGGCTTGCCTTTAAATGTTATTTTCTGATGAGTTCTGGGAAGATGGCAGAGAAGAAGCTGGAGGCTAAACAAGCTCTCGCATAGAAAGCAATTTTAGTGTTCTAATGAATAGTCCTAAGCCAGAGAATTACACCAAGTGTGCCGTCACAGGACAGAGAGTTACCCCAGAGAGGGAAAATCCAGGCAAAAAGACAGATAAGAGCACTTGGTAGTTGCCACGGATGCGGCGGCAGCAGTGGCAGCCATAACCGCCATACTTGCAACACAGAGAGTCCGGGACTTAGGCGCCAGACGTGGCAAGCGAGCAGTTTCTACTCAACACCAGCAAGAACTGACAAGGAGCACACATCTTCATCCTGAAGTTCACAGACCAGAGATGACCCAGGAACCAAGACTCTGGCTTGAGTAGAAGCCTGACATCCTCACTCCTTCTCAGGGAGCAGAGGAGGGAAGGCCAACCCTCCCCTCTGATTACCGGAGATCTCCATCTTTGATACTGACAAAGCCTGGCTGTGCAGCTAGCTCCAACTCAGGCCTTGGAAGAAAACAAGAGTCATTTAGCAGGTCACAGGAACCTAACCTGACCTGCCAGGCTCAGCTCCTCCTTGGGAAAAGTCATCCAGTTTGGGCCCCCAGACCAAGGAGTGTCTTTCTTCACTGGGTAAACAGAGCCAGAGGCTGCCCCTCCCTACAGTAGCCCTGACAATCAATTAAAATTCAGTAAACATAAATCCTGAGAATGGCTGCAGGCTGGGCTCTGTGAGTTTCTCAGAAGCTAACTCCTCAGGGGAAAGCTACTGTTTGCTGAAAGGCCTCAATTCTACCCAGAACCTAGCCTCATCACAGCATCTCCAAACTAGAGGAAACAGCCATCTCCCTCTTTTGTGAAACTCAAAGTAGATCTCTGTCCCATTGAACTAGCCTGGGAGGAAGATCACAAAATCCTTGGTAAAGCAGAGCATTTTTCTGCGTGCTCAAACAAATTTACTTAAGAAACCATCCAAGACACAGGAAAATAAAACACCACAAGCAGACCAGATACTCCAACAAGCTACTGGTTATGGACACAAGGGAGATACAGGATCGTCCCATGCCCCCCCAAAAGAATCAAAGATCTCTTTTCTTTTACCTTTTATAATTTTTTTCTAAACTTTTTTTAATTTTTAATTTTTAACTAAAATTTTTTTTCTATTAACTTTTTTTTCTTCCGCTTATAATTTTTATTTTGGGGATATATGTGTGTATTTTTTTCTGTTTTTCTTTTAAAATAAATTTGCTCTGTTTAGCTCTAGCGACCATTTAATCCTTTTTTTTCTTTCCTTCTCCCTCTTTTCACGTTTTCTTCTCTTTCATTCTTTGTGTGACTTAATTGCTGTTCTTATCCTCACATATACCCGTAGTTGATTATTTGACTTTAGGCCCATTGTGTACACAGTTAATCCAGAAATTTATTACTTAATTTAAAACTACTTAGACTTAACTTCCTTAATAGCAGTACTACCTCTTAATACCTATATAATATTTTAAGCATTTTTGTTTTTAAGTTTTCCACATCTCCTTTCTATCCCTCCCGTTCTCTTATTCTATCCACGTTCTTTTCCGAATATTATGTTTTCAAATTGCATAATTTTTAAGTGTTATACTTCTTAATTTTTAATGTTTGTTTTTCTATTTTTTCTTGTCTTTTTTTCTTTCTCTTTCTTCTTTTTTCTCTCGCTACTATCATTCTATCCAAGCTATTTCCCACTTTCAGTTTAGTATTTATTTAAGTTAACTCTCCCACTGCATTTCCACATCCTTCTATGCCTATTTTTACCCACATCTCTCCCTAAACCTAATAATTTCTGTTTGCCAAATTCTTCTTTGCGGTTCGTAGTCCATTAATACTTTGTTGTATGATATTGAATAGATATATCTATTGAACTATGTTGTATCTGCAGACTTTTGACTGTGCAACTACACACTTTGGTTGATGCTTGCCTTAAAATAGTGTGCTAGCACAAAACTGGTTTATTTTCATCCCAAATGGGCAGAGCAATCCGGAAAAACAGAAGAAAAATGGCAAGGCCAGGTATCTCAACTCCCACTCATAATAATCAGGGGACAAATAAGATGACAAATAATCCATAGGAGAGTTCCCAAAAACCTCAACAAATACTACTTGTAAACATGGTAAATGTAAAGATTGAAAGCCTGCAAAGGACTCTGTATGATCATGATAGGGAGAGAGAGGAGGCAAAATAAAGAATATCATAAGTGTGAGGAAGCTACTCAAAGATTGATACAGGAATTGCGAGAGTAGCTTGAGCACACTTAAAGAGAAATAAAGGAATTGTGTGAACAGGCTGGGATCAGTCAAAGAGAAAGTCATGAATGGCGTGAGCAGGCTGAAAACACTCAAAGAGAACTACAGGAACTGCGTGAATGTGAAAAAGGTAATCAAAGACTAATAGAGGAATTGAGAGAGTGTGATGAGAATACAGAAAGATCCCTAAAGGCATTCAAGGAATCCATGAACAGAGAGCTCAAGCAAGTCAGGGAGACCACAAAAGGGAATGCTGAACAGAACCCAACAGAAGGAATGTGTATCCAAGGAAACCATAACCAATCAACTAAGTGATTTGAGAATAAATACTGAACACCAAATTAAGGAAGTAAAGAAGTCCATACAAGATCTAAAACAAAATTCCAACAAAGATTCTGAAGCCATCAAAGCCGAGCAACTAGAGGGAAAAGAAATAAAAAACAATGTTGAAAGATTTGATAGTAGGTTAGACCATGCTAAAGATCGAATTTCAGGGATTGAAGACAGCCTAGATATTCTAGAGAAAGAACATACAACCATCCAAGACAAATCCAAGAAATATGATAGAGCTATTCAACATTTGGAAGACAACATCAGAAGGCCTAATCTGAGGCTAATGGGTGTAGAGGAGCACCTAGAGACAGAAGTTAATGGTCTAGGAAATTTGTTTAACAGAATCCTAGCAGAGAACTTCCCAAATACCCAAAACGATAGGTCTATTCAGATACCAGAGACTTTTAGAACACCAAATAGACCAGACCAGGATAGGACATGCCACTCTCACATTATAATATACAGGGTCAATTCAGACTGAGGAAAAGTTCCTTAAAGCTGTCAAGGAGAAAAGATCAATCACCTATAAAGGGAAACCAATTAGAATAACCTGAGATTTCTCAGCAGAGATATTTAATGCTAGAATAGCCTGGAATGATATATGCCATACCCTAAAGACAATTATCAAACAAGAATACTGTAACCAGATAAACTATCCTTCATAACCAAAGGTCAAATAAAAACCTTCCATAGCAAAGAAAAATTGAAACAATACTTCTCCACCAAACCAGATCTACTAAAAAGTCTTAAGAATGTCCTACACATAGAAAACCAACTAGATCACAATAAAGGCCAAGCAACCGCACCCAAACAGAATCCAGAAACCATAGGAAGAACCAAGTTGCCACAGCCACCAAGAATGTGGATAAAATGGCAGCAGCTCCCAAATACATCAGTCCTAAATCTCAATATTAACGGACTTAACTCTCCAATTAAATAACATAGACTGTCTACTGGAAGTAAAAAGCAACATCCTTCTATCTGCTCCTTTCAGAAGTTTTATCTTGCTCGTAAAAAAAACACATTTTCAATGTGAAAGGTTGAAACAAAATCTGCCAAGCAAATGGCTCCCATAACCAGGCGGGGGTTGCAATCCTAATATCAGATAAAATAGACTTCAAATTAAAATTAGTGAGAAAAGATAAAGAAGGTCGCTACATACTAATCAAGGGATCTCTCCTTCAGGAGGATATTACAATTCTAAATATCTATTTGCCAAACAACGGAGCACCCAAATTTCTCCAAGAAACACTACTTTCCCTCAAATCCGACATAGATCCAAACACGCAGGCCGACATTTTCTTAATAGAGACCCAAACACACAACAAATCTAAGAAGGTTTGGACAAATGGGATTCCATGAAATTGCATAGTTTCTGCATGGCAAAGGACATAGCTAGCAAGATCAATAGAAAGCCCATGGATTGGGAGAAGGTCTTCACTAGCCATACAACGGAAAAGGGTCTCTTATCTGAAATATACCTGCAACGCAAAAAAATAAACTCCCCAGCAACAAACCTTCAAAGAAAAAACTGCCCAATAAATAAGTGAGCTAAAGACTTGAAGAGAAACTTCTCTGAAGAGGAAAGAAGGATGGCCAATAGACACATGAAGAAATGCTCAATCTCTTTAGCAATAAAAGAAATGCAAATCAAAACAGCACTGAGATACCACCTCACCCCAGTTAGAATGGCTATAATCAAGAACTCCAATAACAACAGAAGCAGTATGGAATTTCCTCAAACGACTCCACATAAATCTACCCTATGACCCAGCAATCCCAGTTTTGTTCATTTACCCAATGGCTCACAAACAAGGCCATACTAAAACTACCAGCACAACTATGTTTATTGCAGCCTTATTTATCATAGCTAAGATATGGAACCAACCCAGATGCCCCTCAGCAGATGAAGGGATCAAGAAAATGTGGTATATATACACAATGGAATTCTACGCCTCCATCAGAAAGAATGACATTGTCCCATTTGTTTGGAAATGGAAAGACTTGGGAAAAAATGTATTAAGTAAAGTCCAGTTCCATAGAAACATAGATCTCATGGTTTCCCCTATTTGTAATAACTAGTATATGTCTGAGTCAAGCAGAAAAGGTCAGATAAGTTATTAGGGACATGAACCCTAAGATATTTATTCAAATGTGTTTTTTTTCTTCCATGCAATTGTTTCTAACACATTTATAAGATTATTTCTTTGTTGCTTTATATGTGCCTCCCCCACTGTATAACCCTTGCTTTCACTGTATTTGATGTTGTTATCATTTGTGGAAGGGAAGGGAAAAAACAAATCGTTCAAATAGGCATACAGGTGGACCCATTGCAATGAGACGTACAAGTCATTATGTCAAAAACGAAGTTTACAAATTTGGTGGGTGGGGGGAGGAGGGTTGGGTGGTAGGACGGGGAGAGGATGAGATGGGAAGGGGAAACAAAGGAGGAGGCTACAGTGCTTTATGAGAAATGGACTCATTGTCTTGCCCATGTAATTGTAACCCGTCTGTACAGTATTTTCACAATAAAAAGTAGTCTATTTAGGAAAATGTTCCATGTAGTTGTGAGAAAAAAGTGAATTCTGAGGCTGCTGGGTGAAATATTCAGTAGTTGTCTGTTAAATCTAGTTGATCTAGGCAGTTCTTTAGATCTGCAGTTTCTCTGTTGAGTTTTTGTCTAGTTAATCTATGTAGTGTGGAAAGTGGTCTGTTAAAGTCATCAACAATTCTTCTTTTTAATTTTTATTATTATTATTTTTTTGTGAACACACTGTACAGAGGGGTTCAATTACATGGACAGGATAATGCATACATTTCTTATCAAGCATTGCAGCCTCTTCGTTTACCCTTCACATCCCTTCCCAGCTTACCCCTCACCCCCCATCCAATCCTCCCCGCCTCCCCTCCCCCGCCAGGCACCACTTGTCTTTGGATCAATTTGAGATTTTGGGGAAAGTAGTGTTTGTTGGATAAATTTCGGTGATGCTTTGTTTGGCGAATAGTATTTATTTTTGTAATATCTTCCTGAAAGAAATATCCCTTAATTCGTATGTAGTGACCTTCTTTATCTCTTCTCACGAATTTTAATTTGAAGTCTATTTTATCTGATATTAGGATTGCAACTTCCGCCTGTTTATGGAGACCGTTTGCTTGGTAGATTTTGTTCCAGCCTTTAACATTGAAAATGTGTTTGTTTTGGGGGGCAAAATGTGACTCCTGAAGGCAGCAGATAGAATGATGTTGCTTTTTAATCCAACTAGGCAGTCTATGTCGCATAATTGGAGAGTTAAGTCCGTTAATATTGAGAGAAAGGACTGAGAAGTGTTTGGTAGTTTCTGCAATTTTATCCAGCTTCTTGGGGGCTGCAGCAACTTGGTTCTTCCTATGGTTTTTGGATTCTCAGTTTGGGTGCCGTTTCTTTGCCTTTATTGTCATCTTGTAGGTTCTGTCTGTGTAGGACATCTTTAAGTATCTTTTGTAGGACCGGTTTGGTGGAGATATATTTTTTCAGTTTTTCTTTGCTATGGAAGGTTTTCATTACACCTTTGGTAATGAAGGAGAATTTAGCTGTTTACATTATTATTGGTTCATACTTTGTCTTTAGGTCATGGCATGCATCATTCCAGTCTCTTCTTGCTTTAATTTTCTCTGCTGAAAAAATGAAGTTATTCTAATTTGTTTCCCTTCATAGATGATTGATCTTTTCTCCTTGACAGCTTTAAGGATCTTTTCCTTGGTCTGAATTGACCTTGTGCATATTATAATATGACGGTGGGATATCCTGCTCTCTTCTGGTCTATTTGGGGTTCTAAAAGTTTCTTGTATCTGAATAGGCCTTTCTTTTTGCATGTTTGGGAATTTCTCTGCTAGGATCCTGTTAAACAAATTTCCTAGACCATTTTCTTCTGTCTCTAGGTGCTCCTCTACACCCATTATTCTCAGATAAAGCCTTCTGATGGTGTCTTCCAATTGCATATATCTAAATCCAATTGAATATATCTAAAACTATTTCTGGATTTGTCTTGGATAGTTGTACATTCTTTCTCTATAATATCTAAGCTGTCTTCAGTCAACAAGATTCTATCTTTTGCATGGTCTAACCTACTGTCAAGACTTTCTTCTTTGTTTTTTATTCATTTTCCTCTAATTGTTTGTCTTTGATGACTTCAAATGCTTTGTTGAAGCTTTGCTTTAGATCTCCTATGAGCTTCTTTACTTCCTTAACTTGGTCTTCAGTGCTTATTTTCAAATTACTTAGTTGTTTGGTTATGGTTTCCTTATAGTCCCTTTCCTTCTGTTGGGTTCCATTCAGCATTCCCTTTGTGGTCTCCCTGAATTCTTTCAGGTGTCTGTTTAAGGATTCCATGAATGCTTCTATTGATCTTTGTTTATTCTCGTCCCTCCGTTGCAATTCCTGTATTACTCTTTGATTAGCTTCCTCATGTTCATGCAATTCCTGTAGTTCTCTTTGATTGTTCTCAGCCTGCTCACTCAATTCCTGACATTATCTTTGTCTGTTTTCAGCCTGTTCATACAATTCCTGTATTTCTTTCACGGTTCTCAGCCTGCTCACACAATTCCTTTATTTCTCTTTGAGTGTTCTTAACATGTTCACGCAATTCTATATCTATCTTTGAGTAGCTTCCTCATGCTCATGAGATTACTGTATTGATATTTGGTTTGCTTCCTCTCTCTCCCTATCATGTTCACACTGAGTCCTTTGCAGGTTTTATGTCTGTTCATTCACCATGTTTTCCAGTAATATTTATAGAGCTTTTGGGGAACTCTCCTCTGGAATACACATTATCTGTTCTGTCACCTGGTTATCATGAGTGGGAGTTGAGATACCAGGACTTGCATTTTTCTTGTGTTTTTTTGGTTTGTTCTGCCCATTTGATATGAAGTGACACCAGTTTTCTGCTAGAATACATTTTTCAAGGCATGCATCAACCAAAGTCCTGTAGTGGCATAGGCAAAAGGACACAGGTATAATCTAGTTGAACAGATACAATCTATTCAACATCAAACAACTATGGATTAATGGGCTAACAACAGCAAGGACGAATTTGGCAAACCAGAAATTAGTACATTTAGGGACAAATGGGAGGAAAAATAGGATTAGAAGAATGTGGAGAAGTAAAAGGAGAGTGAATTTAACCAAGTTCTAATCTCAAAGAGGGAAATGGATTGGACAGAATAGTAGGAGAGAGAATAAAACAGACAAGAAAAATGGGAAAAACGAATATTTAAGTTTAAGAAATGAATCTTAAAAATTATCTAAGTTTAAGGTGATATTGAGAGAAGAAAAGGATACGATGAGAGGAGGGGAGGAATAGAAAGGAGACATGAAAAACTAAAAAATAAAGATTCTCAAAAATTATTTAGATATAAAGAGATAATACTGCTATTACAGAATTTAAGGCTAAGAAGTTTTGAATTGAGTAATAAAATTCTAGATTAAGTGTGTATACAATGGGGGTAAGGTCTTGAAACATTAAAAATTGACCATTACCATTACTAACTTGCTAAATGCTGATTCTGCTTCTGTAAACTTGCTTACGCTAGCACTAACCCTTCCCAGAAATGAGTTAAGAAGTTTCAGGGAACAAATCCGGCCTCAGGACAAGGTCAGTGGTCATACATAAAGAACAGAGAGTACGTGTTCCTCAGTTCCCATTTAGAAATTCCCCAGACAGGACCTTGAGATAACTACCACCTGATAAGACCCCAAGCTAAGCCAAATGTCAACCAATCATAGGCCTGTAACCATGTAAACCCCCCTTAAACCAACCATGAGCCAATTGTTTTACAAAGAGTGTACAAAATTTCCCGCGTGGCAAAGTGATTGTTGGCATATATGGTGACCTTTAAATGGACCAATCACAGGATGCTTTGTGTTATGCGTTAATCTTGTAACCGCTGCTCGGGGCTCTCTGACTGACTGGGACAGAGAGTCCGTTTGTGCAAACGTCAAATAAACTCCTCTTGTTTATTGCATCTCCCGGCCTGGAGTCTGAGTTTCTGGGGCCTCCTCCCATTGACGAAAGTATCCTAGGGGACTATAGTCTTTCATTTGGTGCATTGGCCAGGAACCAGGAGCCCCCAAACCCCAGATTCCAGGACCGGCAGGAGGTAAGACAGAGCTCTTGTCTTGTGTGTTTGTCACTTTCGTTTTGCGTTCTGGGATCCAAATCTGTATTTGGACTAAAGGGAAAAGCAGAGGTGCCCAGTACCCTAGTCCCGCCCTGGAGCCCTGCTCCAGGGTCGTCTGAATCTGTATTTGGGCCAGAGGGAAAAGCAGACGTGCCCAGTAACCTGGTCACACCCTGGAGTCCTACTCCAGGGTTGTCTTGATGAAGGAAGAGATCTGAGTGTCTCTCTGTTCTGGGGAGTTAAGGCGCGGCCAGCCACTCCCATCTGTAATTTCCTTCCTCATCTGTATTCACTCGGTTGCCACGCAGTGTCTGGTTCTGTCTATCTCTGTGGTTCTGTCTGTCTCTGTTTAGTGTTACTCATTTTTAATTTGTGTTTTGTATTCTCTATAGAGATGGGACAACAAGTGAGTCCACTCCTAGGACACCCCGAGACATTGTCCTAGTTCGTTTGAAAAAAAAAAAAACTGCTGGTTCTGCTTTTGTAACTTGCTTGTTTGTCAATTATGAAGCTGCCACTGACCACCTGCATGTGGCTCCAGTTAGATCTCAGCCTTGGGCCTTGGCTGGGGGGGTCTGAGCATGGGGGAGAACCTGTCAGTCTGAGGGGACGGCCGCTAGGGATTTTTCTTTTCCCTTGCCCCAAGATGACTGGGAATTCTCCTCTGCCTTGGAAGGCCCCTGAGTCAACATCTGCAGATATCTAAAAGAAAAATCCTCCGGACATGAGTAGGGAAGTTGAGTCCCCTGGTTAGTGAATGGTGGTGAGATGTTGCCCCATTCACTAAGACTTGATTTCGCCTTTGTGGCCACTTGTTTGTCTTGTTTACTTTAGTGTGTGTGTTTGTTTTATGTTTTCTGGGGTAGGGAAGTTCTGGGTGAGTGTGGCAGGCTCACTCAGCAGACTCTGGATTCAGCTTGCTGAGTGAGAGCAGCACAGAGTTCCTGTAGGAATAAACTGGGGCCCATTAGTCCCTAACTCAGGCTTCAGTACTTGTCTAGTTCTGTTTTAGAATTGGTACCAGTTTTAAATGTGGATCCTTGGTTTTTGTGTTTATCTGTGTTTTTGTTATTTATTTATTTAAACATCTCTGGGGGAATAAAAGTTCCAGCTGGGCTAGTTTGGTTTCCTTCAAGCCTCAGGCTGCTGGCAGGGAGGGTGTAGAAGGCTGTGTGTCTGGTTTGGACTTTTTCAGCTAGTCCTGACAATGTAACAATTTGTAAAGTGCTCTTGTCTAAAATTGGATTTAAAAAATCTGTCCAGTTTAGTTTTAGGTGACCCCCTCCCCCAGCCCTCCTCCAACAGAAGGGATTCAAGAGACTAATTAGTGAATTGCTTTGCTAGACAAACAAGCTCTGGGAAAATAAAGCCCAACAAGGGTACCTAGTTTAAAAGAAATACTGTCTTAAATTTTTGTTTAAAAACTTTAAAAGTTGTACGTACGACTGATTTTGATTTCTGCGCGCCTTAAGATCTGTGTGAGTGTTTTGTGTGTGTCTGTGAACGTGTTGAAACATTGGAATTGTCAGCATGCTGTAACAATGGGTGAGTTTAAATTTAAAAATTCAAAAGGTAAAACCTGAGAGTGTGTTTCTATTGATACCTGTCTAAAGGCCTGCAAAGGTAATTTAGGAATTGTTGGGATCATTAGAGATAACATTCCTAAGCCATCTAGAAAGATGCTTTTGCAAACCAGAGTGTGAGTGTTTTGTGTGTGTCTGTGAACGTGTTCAAAGATAAGAATTGTCAGCATGCTGTAACAATTGAGTGAGTTTAAATTTAAAAGTTCAAATGGTTATGAGGTTTGGACATTAAGAAAAATGTTTAAAAAATCTTCACATTGTTTTAAATGGCTCTTTAAAGATTCTTTAACTTGCAAATTAGAAAATCTGGTATTTTAGAAAACTAATGTTTTAAAATGCATAAGACTTTTTATACTGTAATCAAGTTATCTGGCTTAACAAAAATGCATTGGCTGTCTGGGATCTAGTTCTCTTGGCTAAAACTTGGGGATAAATATTAAAAATTTAAATATAAAGGTTAGTTTAACACCGGCAAAGATGTTACTTGTTCTGTCAGTCTAAAAACTGTGTATTTCATTCGAAAACCAAGAGATAAGAAAAGGGGAAAAACTTAGAAGCCAACAGAAGACCTATCTTTAGGGGTGAGGGGTGAATAAGCAGAAGTGCAGTTCAGCTGGCCATGCATGGTGGGACAAGCCCTGGGAGGAGTCCACGCATGGTGAAAGAGGGCAAGCTGGCACAAACGCAGTTCATCTAACCCTAAAGAGTCGGATTGGGTGTGTGCCCATTCCATAGAAGGGGCTGAGTGGCCCATCTTTGTTCTCTCTTTTCCCTGCAGATAGACACTGAAAACATGATGGTTAAAATGAGTGATGTGATGATCTGATTAGTATTGCTAAAACTTCCCCTTGGATGTGTTAACATGAAAATTAGGAAGGCCTTAAAAAGAGGGTTAAAAAGTTATTTGTATAATGTGTCTTACTTTCAATTATGTTCTACAATTAGGATGTCTTTAAAAGTTATAAAGGTGTTAAGTCTAGCTTTTTGTTTCAGTTATGATGATTGTTATTTTCACATTGAAGAAAAATTGTCATTTGAGTTTAAAAATCTTAATGTGTGTCTGTTGTAAAACAAGCAGCCAAGAGGTAATGAGTGACACTTGGCCTCAAGATTTTAAGGGATCTTTTCAAAATGCAAATAAAAACTAAGGTATACAATATTAAAAAGAAGATTAAAGGAGACTTAAAAAAATAGGAAATGGATTTTTGGATATAAAGTTTAAATATAAAATTGTTCTTAACATTGGCCTCAATGTACACAAAGAAAAAAAATTAAGATTATCAAAATGATTGCTATTCTAGTTTGCTCTTATAGGTTTTTTTTTTAAAGTTTCCAGCAAAATCCAGAGCAAAGCACAGAGGATTCTTACAAGTTTGTTTGATGTAACTTTGACTCTTAAAAAGTTTCAGGTAAGAGCATGCTTAAAAGCTACTTCTATGTTGACCACCTTGTTGCTTTTAATTGGAGTAAGGTGGCCTTTTATAAGACTCATTGATCTGCAAACTAGTTCAAAGCCAGCCCGGGCACAAAACGGTCCGTGTGAGACTGTCACCTCTACTCAGCCAGCAGAGTGCTGAAAGAGCAAGCAGAGTGGCTTTGGGACTCGTAGTGGCAGAGTACTAGCCTTGAGCTGTAGAGCTGAGGGACAGCATTCAGGCCCCGAGGTCAGATCCAGAGACCAGCTAAAGGGAAATGCCAATGAGGCATTTATCCCAATGTGGAGAAGACACTCCTGGGAAAAAAGCAATGGAGGAGCATCCACAGACAGTAAGCCACTGCTTGGATGGCAAAAATGTCAGATCCTAGAGTCAATTGTGCATGGCCCTTCAAAACTGGTCAGAGCCAGGAGGTCACGGGAGCTAGTTTGTAAACATGCCTAATGTTCATGACTACCTTGTAAGGGACAGGAACTTGCCAGTCCTCTGTGATAGTAAAAGGCTAATGTTATAAAATGTGGGGGATAGTTTAAATCTCAACCCCTTTATGTGCCAAAAGCTCTAATTGGCAGCTCTAATTGAGCTGACACTAGTTACATGAAGTTCATCTGCTCAGGAAAAATTGTGTAAACCTGAGAGTGTATTTCTATTGATATCTGTCTAAAGGCCTGCAAAGGTAACTTAGGCATTGTTGGGATCATTAGAGATCACATTCGTAAGCCATCTAGAAAGATGCTTTTGCAAACCAGAGTGCTAACAAGCTACACTGCTATAGCCGGAGAAAAGGTCTGTGCAGTTCTCAAAAGTTAAATATTGTTCTTAATGACATCTAACCCTGATAGCCTATTTGTAAAATAGGCTAAGGTTATAGGTTCCTGGCTAGGTAAGATCAACACCCCTGAAGTCAGCTTGAAGAAGTTACAGAAGATGGACCTTCGCCCTTTTACCCCCATTTTAAGATCAAGGGTGCAGAGTCAGTTTTGAAAAAATGAGGCAAAATAGATAAAATAATTTTTTTAAAAAAGGCATAAAAATAGTGTTAACAGTTGTTGGTGTGCAAGGTATGGAGACTGCATCTGTCAGAGATGGTTACAAGACTAAGTCTTATGAGCCTTCTGTGTCTATTTACAAAAATATCTGGTTAATAAAAAAGTTGTGATTTTGGTAAATTGTCCTGGACTATTGTTTAAAGATCTTAAAAAGCAGCAGGATACTAGATATTACAAATAAGGGAAACCATGGGACCTATGTTTCTTTGGGCCTGGCATACTTCACTTAATATAATTTTTTCCAAGTTTTTCCATTTCCTAACAAATGGGGCAATGTCATTCTTTCTGATGGAGGCATAGAATTCCATTGTGTATATACACCACATTTTCTTGATCCATTCATCTACTGAGGGGCATCTGGGTTGGTTACATATCTTAGCTACGGTAAATAATGCTGCAATAAACATAGTTGAAGGTCAGATAATGTGATGTCAGGAAAATGAACCCTTAGATATGTATTTTAATGTTTTTTTCTTTCATGCATGTGTTTCTAATGCATTTATAAGATTATCTCTTTGTTGCTTTGTATGTCCCTCCCCCACAGTATAACCCCTGCTTTCACTATATTTGATGTCAGTATAACTTGTGGAGGAGATGGGGAAAAACCAGTTGTTTAAGAATACAGGTGGACCTGTTGCAACAATGAGAAGTACAAGTACTCATGTCCAAAACGAGCTTTACAATGTCGGTGCGAGCGGGGGGAAAGGGGGGGAAGGAGAAGGATTGGGATTGGGGGGGATGGAGGAGGCTGGGAAGGGATGTGAAGGGTAAACAAAGGAGGAGGCTGCAATGCTTGGTAAGAAATGTATGCATTATCCTGCCCATGTAATTGTAACTCCTCTGTACAGTATGTTCACAAATAAAATTAAATTAAATTAAAAAAAAAAACCAGCACAATAAAAGTCTGCCAAGCCTATGCAATGTATCCTTAACCAGTCTGTGTAGGAATTTACAGCCCAGCATGAGGTGTTACAGTCCCTTGGAGCCACTGAGAGACCCTACTGCTGCTGCTGCTGCTGCTGCATACCCTAATGGGTAATGTTCGACGATGGCCTGACAGCCACCTGGAGAAACTCCTGCCTGATTCCATCACCTGTGTCTGCTTCCTGGTTGACTGCAGCTAAATCTAAGATCTTGTGGGACATTCTTTTGGGTGATATCCAGAAACCCTCTCTTCCCACAGTAGATATTGGGGACAAGGATATCACTGGCTTGCTTGCCTTAGGTGCTTCAGTGCATAGTGACTGGAAATCCACA
Organism: Dipodomys merriami; assembly: GCF_024711535.1. Classification (NCBI taxonomy): domain Eukaryota; kingdom Metazoa; phylum Chordata; class Mammalia; order Rodentia; family Heteromyidae; genus Dipodomys; species Dipodomys merriami. Next base: position 131,812 of record NW_027202402.1, read on the forward strand.
CTATGGTCACAGCCTAGTTTGGCTCTGGTATGGTAATAACCTGAGTGTGTTATCAATGGAAGTAATACTCTTAGCCTTAAAATCTAGCAAGCTTCTCCAGCCCAGTGGTACCTTGAGGTTGTTCTGAGATAACTTGGTTTCACAAGCCACAGGAAAAATTGGGAAGTTTTAAACTCTAGCCACAAAGAAGCTCAAGGAATTGTAACAAAGAGGAGTGTAGTAAAGAGAGTTTTGAGAAAGGAATTGGGGAAAAAATATCCCCTTTTGAGAAGAAAGGTTTTAAAAAGTAAGGATTGTCTTTAAGAAAAACCTCAGAAAGTTTAAGTATGTAGCAAATGGTAAAGAAAGCCTTGGAAAAGGAATTGGAAAAAATTTTAAATTGTCCTTAAGACAAACCTCAGAAAGTTTATGTAGCAAATGGTATGAGTATGACGCAAATGAGTATGTCTTAAAATTGGAGCTTACAAGTACAGCTGGCATAAAATTAAGTTAACTGTGATACACGGAGTCAGGACTGGTGGGAAAAAAATATAGGGGCCTTTGGTACTGTTAATTTTGTTACAATTGGACCTTGTATACTCAACAGACTGTTGTCTTTGGTAAAAGAAAAAAAATCAGTGCAGTCCGTTTATTAGTTCTGAGATCTCAATACCAAGCACTGAGAACAACTGACACCCCACAAGATAATATAGAGACACCCTGAATTTTAAGATTAAAATTAGCCCAGAGAAGAAGTGGGGAATGAAAGATTAAAAATTGACCATTACCATTACTAACTTGCTAACTGCTTATTCTGCTTATGTAAACTTGCTTACGCTAGCACTGACCTTCCCTTCCCAGAAATGAGTTAAGAAGTTTCAGGGACCAGATGCCGGCCCCAGGACAAAGTCAGTGGTTGTAGATAAAGAACAGACATTACGTGTTCCTCAGTTCCCATTTAGAAATTCCCCAGACAGGACCTTGAGATAACGACCACCTGGCAAGACCCCAAGCTAAGCCAAATGTCAACCAATCATAGGCCTGTAACCATGTAACCCCCCCTTAAACCAACCATGAGCCAATTGTTTTACAAAGATTGTTACAAAATTTCCCGCGTGGCAAAGTGATTGTTGGCGTATATGGCGACCTTTAAATGAACCAATCACGTGATGCTTTGTGTTATGCGTTAATCTTGTGGGTTTTTGCCTTTAAAAAGGCTTGTAACCGATGCTTGGGGCTTTCTGACTGACCGGGGCAGAGAATCTGTTTGCACAAACGTCAAATAAACTCCTCTTGCTTATTGCATCTCCCGGCCTGGAGTCTGAGTTTCTGGGGCGCCCGCCCCTTGACGAAAGTATCCTAGGGGACTAGGGTCTTTCAGTCTAATATTCGATGACGGCATATATCTGAGGATGAGCAGAACAGCAATTAAGTCACACAAAAAGAAGGAAACAGAAGAAAAATGAAAAGAATGAAAAAGAAAAAACAAGAAAAAAAGGACCAAAAGGTCAGTAGAGATTTAAACAAAGCACACAGACACACATATACACCTAAAATAAAAAAATAGGAGGGGAGAAAAAAAGATTAATAGAAAACAATTTTTTTTAAAAACTAAAAAACAAAAAGGGTACAACAAAGAGCTTTTTTTGGGGGGGGGCGGGATTAGATGGGAAGATCCTGTATCTCATTGTGTCTGTACAAAGTCTCTTGGTGGAGTCTCTTGTCTGCTTGTGGTGTTTGGTTTGCCTGTGGCTAGATTGGTTTCTTAAGTCAATTTGTTTGAGCAGGCAGATAAATGCTCTGCTTTACCCAGGATTTTGTGATCCTCCTCCCAGGCTAGTTCAATGAGAGGGAGATCTGCTTTGAGTTTCGCACAAGAGGGAGATGGCTGTTTCCTCTCGTTTGAAGAGGCTGTGATGAGGCTAGGTTCTGGGTAGAATTGAGGCCGTTCAGCAAATTGTAGCTTTTCCCTGAAGGGTAGCTTCTGAGACACAGAGCCCAGCCTGGAGCCATTCTCAGGGTTTATGTTTACTGAATTTCACTTGATTGTCTAGGCTGCTGTAGGGAGGGGCAGCCTCTGGCTCTGTTTACCCAGTGAAGAAAGTCACTCCCCTCACGTCAGAGCTTTGTCTGCTTGGGCTGGGTGACTTTTCCCAGGGAGGAGCTGAGCCTGGCAGGTCAGGTCAGGTGCCTGTGACCTCCTAAATGAATCTTTTGTTTTTTTCCAAGGCCTGAGCTGGAGCTAGCTCCTCAGCTGGGCCTTTTCAATATCAAATATGGAGACCTCCGGGGGTGAGGGCGGGAGGGGTGGCCTTCTTTCCTCTGTAACCTGAGAAGGAGTAAGTATGACAGTATTCTACTCACCCTGGAGTCTTGGTTCTTGGGTTATCTCTGGTCTGTGATCTGCAGGATGAAGATACCTGCTACTTGTCAGCTCTTTTTGGTTTTAAGAAGAATCCAGTCACCTGCTGTTTCTGGCACCATTGTCCCAGACTCTGTGTTGTTCGTTTGGCGGCTAGGCTGCTGCCATTGCTGCTGCCACTGCAGCTGCAGCTAATGGCAAGTGCTCAGATCTGTCTCCTTGCCTGGATTTTCCCTCTCTGGCCAAACTCTCTGTACTGTGATGGCACACTTAGTAATTCTCTGGCCTAGGACTCTTCACTGGAACACTACAACTATTTTCTATGTGAGAGCTTGTTTAGCCTCTAGCTCTTTCCTCCTCCAACCTCCCCTAAAGTAATCTGTTGTTGCTTTTTTAAAAAAACTGGTGCCATTGGCTCATGCCTGTAATCATAACAACTCAGGTGACTGAGATGTGATAATCGAGGATTAGTAACAACCTTGGTAAGAAAGTCTGTGAGTCTATTATCTCATTAACTGGTTACCAAGAAACTAAAAGGGGCACTGTGGGCCAAACTAATAGAGTGATAGCCTTGAGCACAAGAGAACAGGGATTTCAACCAGGCCCTCAGTTCAAGCTTCACATATTAAAAAATGTTAAAAACAATTTGCCATCATTTGTAATCTCAGCATCCTCAACTAGTGGTTTATTTAAAGCCAATTTGCATCTCAGTTTGCACGTATTTAGGTGGGGGAACTAAACTTAAATCACAGTTAAAAGAAAAAAAAATGAGCACAAGGGTACAGGTGGCTCACTCCTGTAATCCTACCTTCTCAGGAGGCTGAGAAATGAGGATGGTGGTTCAAAGCCAGCCCTGGGCAGAAAAGTTACCATGAGACTGCTATTTCCAATTAACCATTAAAAAACAAGAAATGGCACTATGGTTTAAACTTGTATGGTAGAGTGCTAACTTTGAGCAAAGAAGCTCTGGGACAGCACCCATGCCCTGTATTCAAGCCCCATGTCTAAAGGAAAAAATAAAGAGTTCAGGGCTGGGAAGGTGGCTAAGTGATAAAGTGCTTGCCTTGCATGTATGAGCCTTTGAGTTCAATTTCTCAGTACCACATAAGCAGAAAATCCAGAAGTGGCACTGTGGTTCAAGTGGTATAGTGATATCCTTGAGGTAAAGAGCTAAGGGACAGTGCCCAGGCCCAGAGTTCAGGACCCATGATTGACAAAAGACAAACAAAAAAAGGGTTCAAATAATTAAATGATGTGTACAATAGACTATACACTAAAGATGAAAGATTAAATTAATAAATTAATAATTGAATTGATCAACATTGTTTCAATTTTTTAGATGGTGAATGTAGCAGAAAAAGTGATAAGAAATAATGATTCATTTCTAACAACTCTTCGATTTTTTAAACTCATTTACTACTTTTAAACAAAAGAAGTATGTAAGAATCACTTTACAGAAAAACAAAATTGTACGTGTATTTTAGCCTGAATTCCACATTTTATAATTTGCCTTTTAGTAAACAATCAGTATCTTTTCATATAAAATACCTGTAATACCTTTATTTAATACTTCACATCTTTCCAGTATTTGGTTAAATCAAAATTCCTCCCTTCCTTCTTTTCTTCCTTCCATTCCTTCATATCCTTTCCTCCTTTCAATACTAGCAATTAAACTCAGGGCTTCATGTATTTTAGGTAGGTGCTCTACAAAGTGAACTATACACCTGCTCTTTTCGCTTTAGTCACTTTTGTTTTTGTTGGTCATGTGACTTGAACTCTGCGCCTGGACACTGTCCCTGCACTCTTCAACTCAAGATGAATGTTCTACTGTTTGAGCCACAGTGCCACTTCTGGTTTTCTAGTGGTTTATTGAGATAGGAGTCTCACACACTTTGCTACCTAGATTGGCTTTGAACTGGGATCTTCAGATCTCAGCCTCCTGAATAGCTAAGATTACAGGCATGAGCCACCTGAGCTCAGCTCTGCTTGAGCCATTTTTATGACAGGGTTTTCTGTTTATGACCAGGCTCGCATGGACCACAATCCCTCAATGACAGGGAGGGTTGTGTGTAGCAAGTCAGATACAGTGGGGAAACAACTTTCTCTGCCCATCACGGGGAGAATTTTGGAGGATTGTATTAGAAATTTCTAGAAATGGGTTGTGAGGAGCATCCTGCTTCCAGGAGTCTCTTCCCACTTCCCAACATTCTAGTCATGCCAGAAAGGGTCTGTTGTAGAAGGCTCAGGATGGAGAGGGCGGACTCTCATTTTCCTTTCAACAATTTGCCAACAGCATCGATTTTTCCATCTTAACTATTTGGATGGACGTCTACCATGATGATTTTTGAGCACAAGAAATTTGACATGCTGAAAAAACTTACAAAGTATGACAAGCTCAACATGCCCTCTTCAGAATTGCTGTCCTGCTTACATATCCTTCTGGACCAGCTGGAGCAAAGCATGACCCGTGAGACCAAGAAAAAGAGTAAGTAGTCCTTGTTTAGATGCCTTAGAGCTTGTGAGTAGGGATGGAACCTAGGTATCAAGGGATGGGCCTGCTTGTCCAAGAACCCTTTGTACTACCCAGCTTGGCAAAATGTCCTTTTATGGATGTTCTATGCCGAGTAATGTCTATTCCCTTTTTAAAAGAACTTGGACATAACCACTCATTAGAAACACCCTACCTTCTCATCAGTGTTCAGTCCAAACTCAAGTTCTACAGCTTCTCCTGTTAAATCCTCATAGAAGTTTAGTCACACTTTAACTTCTAGAGTCTACTCTAAGACTCCTGTACCTATGTTTGTGTCACTGTAGAGAACTTTCTGCTGAATTCCAGCTAAAGAACCCATCAGTGATGTCGCCTATGGTGACTGATGGAGATTGGAAGCCAACACTGGACTCCAGAAAGCATGTGAACATAGAGGATTTTTCAATGTGTAGAAAGGCTCAAGTAGTTTTGAGTCCTGTAGACATCCCATTGGTTCTGAACTCCACATGTGATATAGGTGTACATTCACATACCACCAAGTAAGAAGATGGTCCAGAATATCTTCCATTGATGTTCACAATTCACCTAGATCACATCCAAACCAGTAAAAAAGTATTGGTCTTGGAGTGCAGGGTAAATATGTGCTAATGGAAAATGACCCCAGTCATAAGTTAGGTTCAAAGTCTAGATTCAGTTGAGGAAAGGGATTCTGTCCTCACAGAATATCCAGAACAATCTGTCCTGCTGCTGGAGATCCAATTTCCAATTGAGAAATAAGAATCTGTCCCTCCCTAGACTCAGGAAGAAAATACTGCCTTTAATGAGGAAGTAGATCCCTTTGAGGAGTCTGAGGCAGAATTTGTGTCTGAAGGCAACTTAGAAGACAATCCAGATTTAGAGATTGCTTCCCCTCTTCTTTAGAAAATCTTTATGTTTCTTTTTGGTCCTGATTGTTGTAAAATGATCATTCTACTTATTTTTCTAACGTTATTAAAATGTCAATGTTTATGTTATATTATACAATTCATGAGTCTTAAATGTGTTTTTTTTTCACCTACAATGTAAAGCACCATGCACATGTGTTCTGTGTGTGGGAAAATACAGAGTAACTGCAGGCTGAACAAGGGAGCCTACTGGATATAAAGGGATCAGTTAAGTGCACAGGGAGTTGCAAGGAAGCCAGACCATGCCTGCATGGGGTGATAAGGTGGTTACAAAAGCTTTAGGACATACCAGATCAGATTATCTAGAAAGCTGTTCTGTCAATTGGGACAAATGCTACAATACTTATAGTGGTATGTGGGACTTTCTTCCCACAGTGAGTTCAAGTCTGTATACATATTCATTGTGGTTTGGGAAATATTGAAGAAAAATTTGGCTCCATTAGCATAAAAAATCTACTTAGGGCTGAATATATTTGACAAAATACATAGGAAATATCGACACTGGAAAGTATAAGCCATCATCAATAGAAGAAAGAAGGCTTACATAAATGGACAAACACAAAATCAGGAAGCAATTAAATCAGATATATGGAAATACATGCTATATTCATTACATTTTATATAGTATTTTATATGATGTATAAGATCGAATACGATTTTTCATACTACAAGGGCTTTTAACATTTTCAATCGTAAGTATTTTTTCACATAATATTAGTGTAAATCATTATTGGGGAAAGTGGTAATATAACTTTCATTATAGTTATATGAATATATATTTTTGTGTTTCTAGATATAACACTGATTATAAATAGATGAATAAATATAAACATATATTTGTATATCTGTCTATGAGTTGAATATAATGAAACCGGCTACACGATATATAAAAAGGCAGTTATGAGTTAGTATATGAGACTCAGGCCTGTAATCCTAGTAATGTGAGAAGCTGGGTTCTGTGTTTTTATTTCTCTTACCCCCATGCCATTAGATTTTCAGAGGAGACCTGGTCCCTCGAGTGTAGCCAAGGGACACATATGCAGTAGGATCACTCTCTGTGACCCCAGAGGAAAGTCAGTAGAAATCAGGACAAGTCTCTTATGCTATGACATTCTACTTAGTTTCTGTGCCAAGATGGCCATCTGTAGAACATCAGATGGAAAGTTGGTATTCCCTCCCAAAATGTTTTTGACTATCCTGAAATAAACCTTATTTCCCTTTCCAAGCTTCAAACACATAGAAATATGCCCAGGGCTCAAGAGAGATGGACAAAGACTTACAAATACATAAAATTATATACTTTTTGGGGGGGGGGTCCGGTTGTCAGCTTTGACTCTGGGCCTGGGAGCTATCCCTCAGCTCTTCAGCTCAAGGCTAGCGCTCTACCACTTGAGCCACAGTGCCACTTCAGGCTTATTTTCTTTTTGCTTATGAGATGCTGAGGAATCAAACCCAAGGCCTCATGCATGCAAGGCAAGCACTCTACCACTGAGCCACCTTCCCAGCCCCCAAATTATATACTTTGTTTCAGTAATTCAATGACAAATCATCAAAGGCATATCTTGAATTTTTCTTTTTTTAATGGAAATGGGAATATACACTGAGTGCATCAGGGAGTAGGTGATAGTTTGGATGCTGAATTGTGGAATACACTCCTGAGCATGGGAAACACTTGTCTTGGCAACTTGTATGGGGATGCGTCTCTTCACACAGCTTCACAAAACAGTTCCCCTAACTTGTATTATGTCATACCCATCTTTCCATAGCAGCAAATAGATGTCAAGCACTGATCTTGCTCTGAGGTGGACTCAACAACACAGAAAGGCACAAAGAATGAGAGGGATGACTGCTACCCACCAGACATCAGCTTCAAGAGCTGTCCTGACCAGAAGCTAGGATAAATTGAGCTGGAAAAGGCTGATCCCCATGCAAGGCTCCTGAGCACTAAGGACCAGGCACTATTATAGGTGTTGGAGAAACAAGTGAATGTGGCTCTCTCCTCATCAATTTCATGCTGAAAAGAAAACCAGAAATCATAATGAAAATTTCTATAAATCAGAGACATGACATTGGTAGTTTTGTGGCAACAACTTCACAGCAGGTATGTGAGGAGATATCCCTGAGGAGGAGACAGTTAACCTGAGAGCCATCATCCATGCAATTCAGGTAATCCAGGCAGTAAGAAAAGCAAGTACATCCCTCAGTGATGGGAAAGGACCTAACTTGCTTCAGAAAAGGAAAACATCACTGACGTGCTTGCTTGTGAAGTAAGAAAAAAAGGTACAATGAAGAAAAAACGATATTGGATGCTATAGGTTACAAGAAGAAAAATTCTGATGTTATTCTAAATCTGACATGACCCACTGGAACCAAAGTTCTCAAATAGTAGCTAGACACGCCTGATTCACCTAGTGAATACTTTTAAAATGTGATTCTAGCCAGGCTCTGGTGGCTCACAACTGGAATGCTAGCTACTCGGGAGGTTGATACCTGAAGATCAGGTTTGAAGCAAGCCCAAAGCAGAAATTTGGAAAGACTGATCTCCAATTAACCAATAAAATTATGGACATGAAGCTGTGGTTCAACTGGTAGAGCACTAGCCTTGAGAAAAAATTAAGGGAGAGCACCCAGGTTCTAGGTTCAAATCCCTGGACTTCACAAAACAAAGAAGTCAACAAATAAAATTTGATGCTCAGTTGATCATCACTTACCATTCTACTACAATGTATTTGTTATGAGCCTAGGATGTTACATCCTTAGCAAATGCTCTCCCCTCATATTCTGCTTCATTACCAGTATTCAAACCCCTGGCATTACCAAAGACTCCTCCCAGTTAGCACAGCAGTCTACCACTGGGATTTAATAGATATATTTTTATTAATCATAATCTATCCACACACATCAAATGAGTAGTAGCCACATTCCACTATTCTGAATGTTTTTGCTCCACCTTTGAGTTAATAAGCCTTACCATTAAAAACTATAGAATACTTATCAAGTTAATTAAACAGTCATCATTCTTCCACCAAATCGTGAAACCTAAGTTATGTGGTTTTTTTGTTTCTTTGATGTTGTGCCCTGTATCTTGTATATACATTTCTCTAGCTTTGGGAGGTGAAGGGTAAAAACCAAATGCTTAACTAGGGAGAGGCCAATTTTAACAATGAGATCAAAACACTATGTTCAAAAACGAACTTTACAATTTAGGCAGAGAGTGGGAAGGGGGGATGGAAAGTAGTTGTGGAGGTGGAAGGGTAGGGATGGTAGGGGGAAAACAAAGGAGGAGGTAACAATGCTTGAGAGGAAATAAACTCATTACTTACCTTATGTAACTGTAACCCCTTTGTACATTATTTTTACAATAAAAAAACGTATTAAAAAGATGAAAAGACCACATAAATAAAACCGCATACTTACAATCATCTGATATTCGACAAAAGAGCGAAAGATGTAGTGTGGAAAAAACATAGCCTTAGCGGGTGCCTGTGGCTCATGCCATTAATACTAGCTACTCAGAAGGCTGAGATCTGAGGATGGTTGTTGAAAGACAGCAGGGCCAGGGAAGTCCATGAGACTCTTTGCTCCAGTAAACCACAAGAAAATGGGAAGTGGAAAGATGGTTCAAGTACTAGCCTGGAGATGAAATGCTGAAGGGTAGCTCCGAGGCCCAGAGTTCAAGCCCCACTACCCCCCCCCACACACACACACACATCATAGCCTTTTCAAGTATTGATGTTGGGAAAACTGGACATTTATAGGCAGAAAACTAGAAGTGGATCTCTGCTTGCACTAACATCAACTCAAAATGGATTACATTAAAATCAGCCAAACTACTATAAGACAGAATAAGGATGACATTAGAATTTATAGGTGCTGAGGTGCGAGCTGGGCAGCTGCATGCCGAGCACAGGTAGTTGCGCTCCAGTTCCCACAATCTTGCACCATGTGCCTCGACCCGGTAATCCCTTACTCCAGTTGGCCCCTGCGCAGGCGCCATGCCCCGTGCTCGGGGCAGCTCTGCTTACCGCCTTGGCCCTGCTCCGCCGGCCACCTGTGACGTTGGCCCCTTCGTGCGTTGTAAGCCCTGTGAAGTGAATGGAGTGGCCCAGTGCGCGCCTCCACCTGCCGCACCCGCCTGCGGCATGGGGGAGGCTGGGAGTGTACCCCACACCTCACAGGCCTCACCAGTAATGGAGTAATCGCTCTGGAGACAACAACAACAACAACAACTAAATGTTTTCTAATTTAACTCCTAGTTTGGGGTTGAGGATAATAAGCTATTTAAAGGCAAAAGTTTATTTTCACCCCTCATCTTTATTCTTGACCTAACAAAACTATGGTGTTTAATGTTATCTAAACAGGAAAAATGAACAGCTGTTGAGAGAGCCTCATAGGGACACTGGGAACACATAGAGAATAACTTGTGTTTGTTGAACTTGGAGTCCAACTTATACTTTATAATTCAGACATATATGCAGAGAGAGATATATGTTCTCAAAGGTTAACATTGTATACAGCATAGCCCAACCATAGTAGGATCCATACTAGATAATCCTAGATAGTGTTATAGGTACTAGAAGGTGTAAGTATGGCCGTGATCAGGAGAGGACACTCAGTTCAGGCTGGCCTTTTCTCTCCCCAAGGCCAAACCCATGGCAGTGTTGGGTGTGTGGCAATTGTCCTGCCCTACACTGCAGAGAGCTCTCCTTAAGAACAAAAAGAGGACTCAAAATTGTCTGCCTACCTATTACGAGATTTCCTTTATTTTTTTAACTTTTTTTGGGGGGGGAAAGTATTTTTGAAAAGTTTTGTCTTGCAACGTATTTATAAAAGTAAATAAAATTTTTACCATTAAAGTAATAATTAAAAAAAAGAACTTATAGGTACTGGCAGGAACTTCCTGAATAGAATTCCAGGGGCATAACAGATAGGAGAGAGACCCAACAAATGGGACTACATCAAAGGAAAAAACCTACACAGGCTAGGGACATAGCCACTAAACTAAAAAGACAGCCAACAAATTGGGAAAAGATATTTACCTGCAATACATCAGACAAAGGGCTAATTTTCAATGTATACATGGATTTCAGGAAACTACACCACCCAAAACAAATAAACCAATCATCAAGTGGGCAGAGGAGCTAAGGAGAGACTTCTCAGAAGAAGAGGTAAGAATGGCAAAAAAACGTATCAGGAAAGGTTCATCATCCCTGGCCATAAAGAAAATAAATATCAAAGTAATCCTGAGATACCATCTTATCCAAATATCTTGAATTCAGACAACAAATGTTGGTGGGGAAGTGGAGAAAATAGAAAATGGCAAGGACATTTGCACAACCATGTTCCTTGCTGCTCAATTCACAGTGACAAGAAATGTCCACAACCCAGATGCCCCACAATAAATGAATGGAACCAATAATTATGCTATCTATATACAATGTAATTTTACAGAGCCATTAGAAAGGATAAAATAATGAAATTTGCAGGGAAACGGAGGACACTAGAATAAATCATATTAAGAAAGTTAACCACATCAAATTGACAAATGGTACATTTTCCCCTAATATGTGGAAGAAAGGTTTAAAACACAATGGGATATGATATACTGTACAGGACTCTAGGCATCATATACAGTAAGAACAGAAGAGGAAGCCTTTGGCGAAAATCACCAAGTTGTAATACTCAAGCACCTTTTCTATATAATACTCTCTCTCTCCTCTCTCTCTCTCTCTCTCTCTCTCTCTCTCTCTCTCTCTCTCTCTCTCTCTCTCTCTCTGTCTGTCTCCCTGTCTCTCTCTGTCTGTCTCCCTGTCTCTCTCTCTCTGTCTCCCTATCTCTCTCTCTCTCTCTCTCTCTCTCTCTCTCTCTCTCTCTCTCTCTCTCTCTCTCTCTGTCTCCCTCTCTCTCTCTCTCTCTCTCTCTCTCTCTCTCTCTCTCTATATATATATATATATATATATATATATATATTGCAATAAGAAAACAAAGGGACTTTTCTTAATTTGTCTTTTCATTTTCTGATGAGTCTGTATTCTTCACCTAATATACAGGAAAAATCGGGGAAGGACACAGAATATTGCAGCAGCAGAGCCCTCTGGCTCTACTGGACATTTATGAAAGTGAACCATGCAAGTCGAGGGCCAAGATGGGAGAGAGGGTATGGAAGAGAATGGGGGAACAGATGAGATTATGTAAAAGGAAGGAAATGTAGTAGTTACCTGACATACAGAAAGGTAACCCTGCTCTACATCACCGCTAAAACAATTTTTTTAAAAAGAAGAGATTTCCCAAATGAGAACATATGAGAATAGGAAAATACAGAGCAGAGCAGATAATTCTTTTTTTATGTCCTTGGTACTTGATAGTTTCAATCGATAGCTAATGTCCTACCAACTAAGTTATACCTCTAAACCCAAAAGTCCTTACAATATTAAAATTTTTCATTGATTTCTTCATATTTTCTATTTGCTTTTGGGTTTGTGTGTGTGTGTTTGTGTGTGTGTTTGTGTGTGTGTTTGTGTGTGTGTGTTTGTGTGTGTGTGTGTGTAAGAAATGGAGTTTGATTGCAGGATCTAGGTACTATCCTTGAGCTTCTTTTTTGCTCAAGAGTACACTCTACCACTTGAGCCAAAGCTTCACTTCTGGATTTTTTTGAACAGTTTATGGGAGATAAAAGATTCACAGAGACGTTTTTGCACCACTAGATTCAAATCATCATCTTCAGATCTCAGCCTCTGGAGTAGGTAGTATTATAGGCATAAGTCAAAGCTTCTGGCATATGAATTGTTGTCCCTTTTTTAAAAAGCTGGTGCCAGTGGCTCATGCCTGTAATCATAGCACCACAGGAGGCTGAGATCTGATAATTGAGGTTTAAAGACAACCTGGGTAAGAAAGTCTGTGAGACTAATATCTCATAAACTGGTTAGCAAGAAAACAGAAGCGGCACTGGTTCAAACTGGTAGAGTGATAGCCTTGAGCACAAAAGAACAGGGACTGCCCCCAGACCCTGAGTTCAAGGCCCACATATAAAAAAATGTAAAAAATATTGCAATCGCTTGTAATCTCAACATCCTCAATTGGTGGTTCATTTAACGTTAATTTGCATCTCACTTTGTATGTATTTGAGGGGGAACTAAACATATAACACTTTTTTAAAAAATGAGAAGCTGGGTTCAGGAGGCTTATACCTGTAATCCTACCATTTCAGGAGGCTGAGAAATGAATATGGTGTTTTAAAGACAGCCTGGGCCAAAAAGTTCCAATGAGACTGCTATTTACAATTAACCACTAAAAACAAGAAATGGCACTGTGGTTTAAACTGGCATGCTAGAGTACTAGCATTGAGCAGAGGAGTTCGGGGACAATACTAATGCCCTGTGTTCAAGTCCCATGTCTGAAGGAAAAATAGAGATCAGGGCTCGGAAGTTGTCTCAGTACTAGAGTGCTTGCCTTGCATGTTGAATCTTTGGGTTCAATTCCTCAGTACCACATAAGCAGAAAAACCCAGAAGTGGCTCTATGGCTCAAGTGGTAGAGTGCTAGCCTTGAGGTGAAGAGCTAAGGGACAGTGCCCAGGCCAGAGTTCAAGATCCATGATGGACAAAAAACAAACAAACGAAAAGAGTTCAAACATTTAAATGATGTGCACAATAGACTATACACTAAATATGAAAGATTAAATTAATGAATTAATAATTAAAATGATCAACATTGTTTGGATTTTGTAAGTGGTGAATATAGCAGAAAAAGTGAAAAGAAATAATGATTCATTTCTAACCACCCATATTGTTTTAAACTCATTTACTACTGTTAAACTAAAGGGGCACATAAGTATCATTTTACAGAAAAACAAAAGTTGTATCTGTATTTCAGCCTTAATTCCACATTTTATAATTTCCTTTTAGTAAACAATCAGTATCTTTTCATATAAAATACCTGTAATCTCTTTATTTAATACTTATCATTCTAGTATTTGATTATATCATAATTCCTCCCTTACTTCTTTGATTCATATCCTTTCCTCCTTTCTATACTAGCAGTTAAATTAAGGGCTTCTTGCACTTATGGTAGGTCCCTCTAAAAGTTGAGCCACACACCTCTCTTTTTGCTTTAGTCACTTTTGTTTTTGTTTTTCATGTGTCTTGAACTCTGGGCCTGGAGACAGTCCTTGCACTCTTAAGCTCAAGGCAAGTGCTCTACTGATTGAGCCACAGTGCCACTTCTGATTTTCTGGTGGTTTAATGGAGATAAGAGTCTCACAGACTTTTCTGCCTAGACTGGCTTTGAACTGTGTTCTTCAGATCTGAACTTCCTGAGTAGTTTCCTGGCATGAGCCACCTGAGCCCAGCTCTGCTGTAGACTTATTTTTTTTTGGGGGGGGGGCTGAACTCTGGGCCTCGCCACAGTCCCTCAGCTCTTCAGCTCAAGGCTAGCACTCTACCACTTGAGCCACAATTCCACTTCCGGCTTTTTTTTATTCTGCTTATGTGGTGCTGAGGAATTGAACACAAGGCCTCATGCATGTAAGGCAAGCGCTCTACCACTGACCCACCTTCCCAGCCCTGCTTTATCCATTTTTATGGCAGGGTTTTCTGTTTATGACCATGCTAGCATGGTCCACAATTCTTCTTTTACATTTTCTGAGTAGATGAAATATAAAGCACAATGCATTGGGTTCAGATATTGATTTATATCCAATATTGTGAATGTTTCCCTGGGCTAGCCTCAAATCATAATCCTCTCTGTATCAGTAAAGACCCAGCAGCTAGCATTACAAGTATGAGCTACCATGCGTGGCTCAAATTTCGGACAACTAAAACATATAAACAAAGTTTTAATAATTTTAAATACTGAATTTGAGGACAATGAGTGCTTTTAATTGCCTAGTTTCAAATTTCACCAAAAATCCCAAATATTAACTTTTGATTTCCTAGATGAAATAAGCATATAAACTTTAAAAATCAATTAACTATTTAAAGAAAAAAGCTAGGGCTAGGAGGGTGGCTCAGCGGTAGAGCGCTTGCCTTGCATGCATGATGCCCTGGGTTCAATTCCTCAGCACCACATAAGCCAAAAGAAAAAAGCCAGAAGTGGCACTGTGGCTCAAGTGGTAGAGTGCTAGCCTTGAGCTGAAGAGCTGAGGGACAGTGCCCAGGCTCAGAGTTCAGGCCCCACGACTGGACCCCCCCCCAAAAAAAAAGCTAAATAATAATCATCCTTACCACTGTAACTTTGGACTTAACAACTTGTCAAACTTTGTTTACATCATAGTTAGTTTTTATGGGTAATATATTCCATAAACGGATCATGCCACCCCCAATGTCGATGGCCAAACAGCCTATATGCACAGGAGTGAAAGCCAGGCTGAAGGCCATCACACCAAGGGAAGGCAGGGTCCAGCAATATTGTAGGTGGCAATGTCCTAACCTATGACCTGAAGCATTAGGGCAGCTTAAACAGAGCTTTTTCCATAGGAATGATACTTTAATTATTAAGCCATACCTCTTCTTCTGGGTTTATCACTGCTTAATTGAGACAAGTCTCATGGACTTTTTTGCTTGGGCTGGTATGAAATCATGATCCTCAAATCTCAGCTTCCTATGCAGGGAGGATAATAGGCAGGATCCACCTATGTCTAGAGTACTTATTCCTTTAATAAAAATAAAAATGGCTATAGCATGGTTTAACAGAGAGCTTGAATCCTTTCCTGAGCCTTAGAGATTTTCTGACTAGAAGCAGAAAGGCAAACTGACATGTGGGAAACTGAATCTTCCTTAGGAAACCATTTTTCAGAAAAGTCTGTGGCTCATCAATTTGGCTTCTCACCAGCTATTCAAATAGGACTCACAAAATTTACATTCAACTTTCCACTGAAGTAGTGGGTATCCATTGCATGCTCTGCAGCATCATAAATCACTTGATGGTGAGATAAAATCCCTCTTTTCAATAGGAAACGCTCAATAAATTTTGTTTTTTGAATATTCATAAACCCTAGGAGATGGGAAATACCAGTATCCAATTGCATTTCCTTCTTTCTTTCCTTCTTTCTTTCCTTTTTTCTTTTCTTCTTTCTTTCCTTCTTTCTTTCCTTCTTTCTTTCTTTCTTTCTTTCTTTCTTTCTTTCTTTCTTTCTTTCTTTCTTTCTTTCTTTCTTTCTTCCTTTCTTCCTTTCTTTCTTTCTTTCTTTCTTTTTTTCTGGTACATTGTGGGACTTGAACTCAGGGCCTGTTCCTGATCCACTTTCTAGCACTCTACCACTTGAACCACAGCTTCACTTCTGATTTTGTTTTTGTTTAGTTGGTCATGGAGTTTGTTGTTGTTGTTCATGGGGCCTGAACACTGGGACTGGGTGCTGTGTCTCATCTCTTCAGGTTAGGACTAGCACTCTACCATTTGAGCCATAGTGCCACTTCTTGCTTTTTCTGCTTATGTGGTGCTGAGAATTCGAATCTAGGGCCTCATGCATGCAAGGCAAGCCTGCTTGGGCTGAGCCACCTTCTCAACCCACTTCTGGTTTTTGAGGGATTAATTGGAACTAAGAATCTCATAGGGCCTGTTCTGCCGGGGCTGGCTTTGAAACACAATCCTTCCCTCTCAGTTTCCTGAGTAAGATTATAGGCATGAGTTACCTGTCCCTGGCTCCATTCACATAAGTACAAAAGTGAATAAAGCTCAGTGTTATAGTGCCTTCCACTTTAACCAAAAGCCAGTAAGTAGCCAAAATTGAATTTGAATTTATTTGAATCTGAGTCTATATCTTTTACTTTTTATTTTTTTGTTCCGATCGTGGAGCCTGAACTCTGGGCCTGGGCGCTGTCCCTTAGCTCTTCAGTTCAAGGCTAGCAATCTACCACTTGAGCCACAGTGCCACTTCTGGCTTTTTCTTTTTGCTTATGTGGTGCTGAGGAATCGAACCCAGGTCCTCAGGCATGCAAGGCAAGCATTCTACCACTGATCCACCTTCCCAGTCCCTGAGTCTATACTCTTAACAACCAGGCTGTAAGTAATTTGATCTTGGCACAAGTCTGTTAGTAGATATAGAACACAGAATGGGCATTTTCAAAAATCATCATTCCTAGGATTTAAAAGACAATCAGTAATATTAATATTCCCAACCCAGCATTTTTACAAGTCAGTGAACACTGAAGACATTGGCAACTCTTTTATTAAGTGACTAGCAAGTGGCACCTGGTAACTGAAGACATTAATGGTTCATAGTATACATTCTGTGAATTACAACTTATTGAGTTTGCTACTGTAGCTGCAGCAGGTGCAATACCAGTTGGAAAAGGACAGCGGCATCCATGGCTCGAGCCCTATGACCTCCTGAGTGCACCGTGGAACCAAGCAGGCCTTCACAAAAGGCAGGAGAGAAGGCTGGATGGACACTGAAATGTGCCTTCCTCCTCAGGGGGCTGCCATGTTTCTCAAGGCTCCTTTGGTGTGGCATGAGACCATCACCTCACTTCTGCTTCCTGGCTGGAATGTTTGGCCCATGCCTGTGTCACCTCACTCCTGCTTCTGGTCAGGGTGAGTGGAGGCTACATGCTTGCACCACCACACTCCTGCTTCTGGTCTGGTTGAGTAGTTGTTGTGTGTCTGTTTCACCTCACTCCTGCTTCCCCTCCTGGAGAAGAGGGAGTAAATGGGGTAAGTGGGGGCCGCATGCCTCTATCACCTCACTCCTCCTTCTAGTTTGAGTGAGTGGGGGCCTCATGTTTGTGTTACCTTACTCCTGCTTCTGGTCTGGATGAGTGGGGCCATGTGTCCATGTCACCACACTCCCCTTTCCACTCTAGGTGAGTAGGGGCCACTTGCCTGTACAACCTCACTCCTGCTTCTGGTCTGCGTGAGTCAGTCTTGGCTCAGAGCTACTTCATCCTTCCAGATGCTGTTTACCAGCAGGGATTGCAGCCCCAGCCAGAGGTTAGGCTTTTCTAATTCCATAGCATAGCAGGACATTAAGGGATTAGGGTGGCACCTTGCTAGGTTTGAGAACTCTTTTATAAAATTGTGTGTGTGTGTGTGTGTGCACGCACATTCACATGCATATGCCTGTGCACTTGTCTTGGGGTTTGAACTCAGGGCCTGAGGTCTATCCCAGGGATATTTGATCAAGGTAGAGCTCTACTTTTTGAGCCATAGCTCAACATACAGATGTTTTTGTGGATAAGTGGCACTAAAAGTCTCCAAGATTTTGCTGTCTGGGCTGGCTTTGAACCACTATCCTCAGATCTCAGACTTTTCAGTAGCCAGGATGTGTAGGTGTGAGCTACTGGAAACTCTCTATTTGCTCAATTTCCATCCAGAGATAAATGTGCGTGGCAAGCGGTCTGGAGGAAAAAGAGTTGAACTCTTTCAATTAGCAGTGGTGAAAATACTCAGGTTCTGGCTTAGCGTTGGTGGACCAGGCCTGTAATCCTACCAATTCAGGAAGCTGAAATCTGAGAGTTGCAGTTAGAAATCAGCGTGTGGAAGACTGAGTTCTTAAGACTCTTTATCTCCAATGAACTACCACAAAACCAGAAGTGGATCTGTAGCTCCAAGTTGTAGAGAATCAACCTTGAGTGTAAAAAGCTCAGGGACAGCACTCAGGTTGTGATATCAAGTACAGTGACAACAAAAACAAAACAACACAAGAAACATACCTGGGTTCTTCAGTAAAAGTTTACCTTTTCTTTTTTGGATTTTGTAAAGCATTCTTTTTTTTTTATTGAAAATACCATACAGAGGGGTTACAATTACATGGGCAAGATGATAAGTACATTTCTTTTTCTTTTTCTTTTTCTTTTTTTTTTTTTGCGGGGGTCCGGTCGTGGGGCCTGAACTCTGGGCCTGGGTGCTGTCATTCAGCACTTCAGCTCAAGGCTAGCACTCTACCACTTGAGCCACAGTGCCACTTTGGCTTTTTTTTCCTGCTTAGGTGGTTCTGAGGAATTGAACGCAGCGCCTCATGCATGCAAGGCAAGCGCTCTACCACTGAGCCACCTTCCCAGCCCATGAGTACATTTCTTATCAAGCATTGTTGCCTCCTCCTTTGTTTCCCCTTCCCAACCCCGACCCCTGCCAAAGTTGTAAAGTTCGTTTTTTGACATAACAATTTGTACATCTCATTTTTGCAATGAGTCCACCTGTATCACTTTTTAAACAACTTGTTTTTTCCCTTCCCTTCACAAATTATACCAACATCAAATACCATGAAAACAGCTGTTAGGTGAAAAGTTTATCATTATAAATATCTCTTTCTCATTGTTTTTAGCTCTGTCATAGGTGAATGAATCATAAGAGACTAAGAAGCTTGGCTAAAAGAATATAGGTAGCATTGGTTGTGTGTGTGTGTGTGTGTGTGTGTGTGTGTGTGTGTGTGTGTGTGTGTGTTTGGCAGTTCTGAGGCTTGAACTTATGGCCTTCATCTCTTGCTTGGCATTTTTTCCATCAAGGCTGGTACTCTGCCAGTTGATCTACAGCTCTACTCTCAGATTTGTTATTATTGTTAATTGGAGGTAACAGTTTTACATACTTTTCTACCTGTGGTGGCTTATTGTAGAATGTGACTATTTGGAATCCTGCTGTAAAAAATGTGTGTGCAGATAGCTCTCCCATAAGGCTGACTTACGTTTCTTCAGGTGTATATATAGGTTTTCTTGGGTGGAACTTCCACACTGATTTCTGTTGTGGCTACACTGATTCACTAAATTGCCAACATTGTATAGAGTACCGTTCCCCACCTACTTTCTGGTATTTGTGTTTTCTTTGATAATAGACATTCTGATTATGTAGAGATGGAAATTCAACATAGATTTGATTTGCATTTCCTTGATTACTAAAGATGTAGAATATTTTTCGGGTATTCCTTAGACATCTATATCTTTTTTGGACCTATCTAGTCAATTCACTTGCCTATTTATTAATAAGATTATTTGATCTTTGAGCATTTCATAT
Source organism: Dipodomys merriami (assembly GCF_024711535.1). Lineage (NCBI taxonomy): Eukaryota > Metazoa > Chordata > Mammalia > Rodentia > Heteromyidae > Dipodomys > Dipodomys merriami. Next base: position 151,525 of record NW_027202402.1, read on the forward strand.
TTATTTATTTATTGTGAAAATACAATACAGAGAGGTTACAATTACATGGGCAAGTTATTGAGTACATTTTTTATCAAGCATTATTGCTTCCCCTTATGTTTCGCCTTCCCATCCCTTCCCATCTCCCACCTTTCACCCTCCACCTGCCCAGGCCAAAGTTCTAAAGTTTGTTTTTCACATAACGACCTGTGCATTTCATTGTAACAATGTGTCCACCTGTATCTCTATTTAAATTATTTGTTTTTTCCCTTCCCCTTCACAAATTATACCAACATCAAATACAGTGAAAACAGGGGTCATAATTATATTAAGTGAAGTTAGCCAGGCCCAAAGAAACATAGGTCCCTTATTTGCAATAACTAGTATATATGTTTGAAAGAAGCAGATAAGTTGATGTTAGGTGAAATGAACCCCAAGATAAAGATTCAAACGGTTTTTCTTTCTTGAGATTGTTTCTAACGTATTTAGAAGATGATTTTTTTAATTGCTTTGTATGTCCCTCCCCCACGGGTGTTTACTTTTTTGAGTTTATACATTCTAGATATTACAATTTCTTCCGTTACACAAAAGGCAGGAGTTTAGGCTTATTTTACTTATTCTTACCAAAAGATGCCTTGTAAGTTCAAATTAATTAATCGACAATCAAATTAAAAAGGTCCTGAAGGATTTGGCTCACAGAGCAGAGTGCTCACCAACAAGTTCTGAACTGACTTCAGTGTCTACCAAAAAAGATATACTGTAGTATTTTAAATAAATAATAGCTAATCAGCTGCATTTTTCAAAATATGTAATTCTAAATATTTCACTATTCTTTACGGTAAAACTATTGCAAATTTTAGCACAAAGTTTTAGCTAAAAATTTTAAGTTCTATATTTTTTCCTTGGTAATCATTCAAACTAGCCAAACTGAAAAGAAAATACTATTTTGGCCGTGTGCTGGTGGCTCACGTCTGTAGTACTATTACTCAGGAAGCTGAGATCTGAGAAATTCATTTCAAAGCCAGTCTAAGCAGGAAACTCGGTGAGACTTACCTACAAATGACCACCAGAAAACCAGAAGTGGTACTGTGGCTCAAGTAGTAGTGTGCTCTCCTTGAGCTGAATAGCTGTGGGACTGACCCCAGGGTAAAAGTTCAAGCCCAACGAACAACCAAAAGAAAAAAAAAAAGAAAAAAAAGGAATTAAGAAAAAAACAACCTTGTATAAAGTGGAAGAATCTCTAAGTATTTATTCAAGTTTTTAATGCTTCCGGCAACTGTTTTCATTAGGTAGAAAGTGGAAAACATATTTGTCGTTGTGATAAACTTGCTACTCTGTGGTTGATTTCCCCCTATTTATAGTTTCATTCATCTAACATTATGGAAGATGAAAATTCCATTAAGGACAAGAGACATTATTTGGTAAAACTGGTCAGTGAAAATGACTATTGCATTCTAATACTTTGGCAAAGAAACTGTGATCTTCCTTCCCTCCCCAGGATTTTAACAATGAAAAAAATTGTCTTGATTTTTCCAAGAAGTCAAGAAGACAGCTCATATTCAAATAATTAGAAGATAATGAAAAAAAAAGTTTAGGATGCATAATACATTTAATTTTGAACCTTCCTTACAAGAAACTTCCAAGAAACCTAGCACACATTGGTTATAGATATTGTTATCAAAGAGCCCAGGTGCCTCACACCTACAGTTTCCACCTCAGGAGGATTAGATCTGGGATTGAGATTGGAGCCAGCATGGAAAAGCAATAATTGCATGGATGATGGCCCGTGCTGTTAGATCATATGTATTTTCCTTTGATCCTCCAATGTGAAGCTTTCTCCCCAGATCACCATCCTTCTGATTTTTTGACGTTTTCATTGTGATTTCTGGTTTTCTCCCTCAGCATGAAATGTACATGGAGGCAGGCCATTTGCAGTTGTATTCACATCTGTTTCTGCAGTTGTCTACAACAGTGCTTGGTACTTAGTTCTTAGGAGCCTTGTGTGGAGATGAGCCTGCTCTTCTCATGAAATCTCAGAATTCAATCAGGAAAGCTCATAAAGCTGTGGTCTTGTGGTCAATCGTCATTTCTTCTATTTTTTTCCTCCCTGTGTATCTAAGTCCACATAAGGGTGAGATCAGTGCCTGACACCTAAGGTTTGTGATGGCAAAGATGGCCGTGACATCATAGAAGTTTATTGTGAAGCTGCAGGAAGACCTGACAACTGAAGCACCCAAACTGGTAGGCTCCCACTTCCTGAAACACATTCCACAGCTCTGCAATTAAACCAGCATTCACTCTCTGCTGGGCTCAGACTAACCATATGGTTTGCTTTCCTATTTAAAATAAAAAATTCAAGACATGCCTTTTTTGATATGTTATTGAATTATTGAACTGTCCCTCCAACCAAAAAAAATAAAGCCATTAGTGGAATGTAAATTTAGGCATGGAAAAAAATCATTAAAGCTCCTAAGGAAAAGATCAAAACTGGCAACTGCTACAAAAGTTGATTCTTAAACCCAGAACTGGTGGCTCACACCAGAAATCCTAGTAAAGCTAATGAATTTCTTTTTGTGCCAGTACAGGGGCTTGAAATCGCTTCCTGGGCTCTGATTTCTTTTGCTCAAGGATAGCACTTTACTACTTGAGTCATAGCAACACTTCTAGGATATTTGGTTGTTTATTGGAGATTAGAATTTCACAGACTTTTCTACCTATGTTGGCTTCAAACTGTGATCCTCAATGTCAGCCTCCTGAGTAGGATTAGAGGTATGAGCCACCAGTACCCATATAAGTAATTTTTTTAAGATATAAAAATTTACTTGTATAAGATATAAAAAGCCACATAAAAAATAAAACTTTAGAGCAACAAAACTGAAAAAAAGTTACATAAAAGACAAAAAAAGAGCAACACTGATGCCCCAAGTTCAAGCCTAGGTCCACCACAAAAGAAATGAAGTATAGAAGATGAGAAGGAATAACCAGTGACAGACTTTTAGTCAGTCACTGGTGGCTTACACATGTTGTATTAGCTACATAGGAAGCTAAAGTCAGAAAATACCTTTTAAAGACAAGCCCAAGCAAGAAAGTCCATGAGGCATTTTTCCCTTGTGTGCCAGCCATGGGGGTTGAACGTGTTCTACTTTACTCAAGGCTGGAGTTCTATCACTCTCAGTTTATTGGTGGGATCCCTGCCAGCTAATTGGAGATAAAGAGTCTCATGGAATTTACTGTGAAGGCTGGCTTCAAACTGTGATCCTCAGATTTCAATTTTCTGAGTCATTCTGTGCTTTTCATGAGATTCTTTTTTGTGGGGGGGAGGGTCTGGTCATGGGGCCTGAACTCTGGGCCTGGGCACTGTCCCTCAGCTCTTCAGCTCAAGGCTAGCGTTCTACCACCTGAGCCACAGCACCACTTCTGGCTTTTTTCTTTTTGCTTATGTGGTGCTGAGGAATCGAACCCAGGGCCTCATGCATGCAAGGCAAGTGCTTTACCACTGAGCCACCTTATTTCCAATTAAGCACCAAAAAGAAGAAAATAACAGCTGGAGGTTGACCTGTGGCTCCAATGGTAGAAATGAGAAAATGATTTCTGGGACAGCCCCCACACCTTGTGATCTAGCTCCAGGACCAACACACACAAAAATAAATAAATAAAAAGAAAGGTGGAAGAAGAATAGGAAGAGACAATTTTATTGGTTAAAATGAGCAAAACTGAGGTAGTTCACACCTGTTATTGTAGTTACTCTGGATTCTCACATCTGAGGATCAATGTTAAAGACACCCCGGTCAGGAGGAGACATGTACTCATCTCTAATTAGCTAATTAGAGTAAAAAAAAAACACAAATTGTGTGGCACACATATTAGAGTGCCAGTCTTAAAAATGTACTGGGACAATACCTACACTCTGATTTATAGCCCCAAGCACAGCATACATAAGGAAATAAAAAATAGAAAAAAAAGTATAAGAAAATCCAATTAAATTTGCAAAATAAGTCATGAGTTTTGGTTTTTGTGTGTAATCCTAAATACTAAGACAGATGAAATCTGAGGGCTATATTCTCTTATCATCAAATCACCTGCAAACCAAACAAGAAAACAGAAGTGAAGCTGTGATTGGAGTTGTAAAGCAACATCCATGAATGAGAAAGATATGAAACAGTGCCCTGGCTCAGAGATCCAGACAAAGAATCACAAAAAATGGTAATAAGAAGAGAATCTGGGGCTGGTGACTCATGACTGTAATTCTAGAACCTCAGGAGGCAGAAATATGTTGATCCAGTGTAAAGGCCAACCCTAGCAGGAATGTCCAGATATAGTTGTTTGTAGGCCATCCTGGGGCTAGAACTGTACTACTTCCAGATTTTTGACAGTTATTTCAAGGTAAGGAGGTTAGACTTTCCTGCTCATGCTGCTTTGAACCATGATGGTTATATTTCAGCCTCCTTAATCAGGCCAGGCCTTGCATGAGTTCTAGTTTCACGACCAGCAGACACAAAAAGAATGAAATAAATATAAAGTAGGGTAGAAGAAGAGAAAAACCAATAACTGAAATTTCAATAAGCCAATCAGCCAATCAGTGGTAGCTCATAACTGTAATTCTTGTTTCTGAAGAGGCTAAAATCTGAGGATAGTGTTTAAAGGCCAGACCAAGTAGGAAAGTCCATTAGACTTGTGTGTGTGTGTGTGTGTGTGTGTGTGTGTGTGTGTGTGTGTGTGTGTGTGTGTGTGTGTGTGTGTGTGTTCGTGTGTGAATCTGGTTACTTGAATTTGTACTGTTTTGCACAAGGCTCTATTAATTTCAACTTTTTATTGGTTAGAATTGGAGATATGATGGACTTTCCTGCCCATGCTGGTACAAACTTTGATCCTCAGATTTCAGCCTCATGAGTCTGGTCTGGCTGTGCATGATACTCATTTCTAATTAACCATGAAAACATGAGCAAATAAAACCTCGAGTTAGGCTGTTGTTCAACTGGTCGATTTGGGAAATAAATTTCTGGGTCTGCCCTGAGGCCCTTAGTTCAAGTTGCAGGACTAAGAAATAAGAAATAAAAGGAGGATAGAAGTACAAAACGAAGAGTCTTTGAGAGAGGTTGAAATGAATCAAACATTGGTTGCTCACACATTCAAGTTACTCAGGAGGATGAAATCTAAGGATTACAGTTCATGGCCAGCCCAGGGAGAAGAGTCCATGAGACTCACATGTCTAATTTGCCACCAAGAATAAATTACAAGGTGTACTTTGGCGCCTGCAGTTGAGTTCTAGTCTCAGATAGAAAGCTTAGAACAGCACCTAAACCCTAAGTTGAAGTCCTAGACACACATTTCAAATAACCAACAAAACACAAATTAAGAAAGATGGGAAAAAAGAAAATAAAGTTTCAAAATGAGCTTAGATTTTGTTCATATGCTTATTCGTAGTCATTCAGGGTTCAAAGCTAGGCTGGGCAGGAAAGTAATGAAACTCTTATCCCCAACTACCCAGTGTAGATATGATTGTAGTGGTAAAGCACTCTATTTGGTGCAAAAGATAAAAAAAGGACTGTATGTTGCCCCAGGTATCAATTTCTAGTGCTAAAAACAATTTTAGGACGAGAGAAGAAGAAAGGCCAATTGTAAATTTAAACATATGTCTGGTGCTCATGGATTATGGCTGTAGTCCTACTCAGGAGGCAGAAACCTGAGGATCAAGTTTCAAGGCCATCCTAAGAAGCAAAGTCTAGGGGACTTTGTGTTTATTTTTGTGTATGTGTGAAAGTTTGTGTGTGTGTGTGTGTGTGTGTGTGTGTGTGTGTGTGTGTGTGTGTGTGTGTGTGTGTGTGATGTGTGTGTTTCTGTGCTATCCTTTACCTAGTGTCCCAGCATTCCCAGTCTTTGGGTGGTGAATTAGAGATAAGAGTGTCATGGATTTTCCTACCCATGCTGGCTTTGAAACATGGTCCTCAGATTTCAACCGCTTCATTCAACTGGAAGTTGAGCCATGGCTTAAGTGGCAGAACTGGGCAAATATTTTCTGGAACTGCACCGAGACCCTGAGTTCAAGTCCCAGCACATGCAAAGAAGAAATAAAGAAGAGTAGAAGTAACCAAGGAAGAGAGAGTGATAAAGGCTTAAATGAATCAAGCATTGGTGGATCATACATTTTCTACTAGCTGTTCAAGAGCCTGAAATCTGAGGATGTTGGTTCAAGGCCAGCACAGGCAGGAGAGTCCATGAAACTCTTGCCTATAATTAATCAACCCCCAAAAAAGGTCCAAAAATTATGGTGTGTCTCATGTAATGGAGGCTAGCTTTGAATAAAAACCTCTGGAACAGAATATGAGCCCCAATTTGTAGACCCAGGAACAGCACACACATGCAAAAAAAAAGCAAAAAAGAAGGGAGTGGCAAGCACATATTAAAGTTTTAAAATGATACAAGGGTGGTTGATCCTGTGTATAATCCTAACTACACAAGAGGCTGACAACTGAGGATTGTGCTTTCAAGTCAGTCTGGGCATGAACGTGCTTGAGACACTTATCCCAACTACCTAGCACAAAGCCTTGATCTGGGGCTGTGGTGGTAAGCAGCCTTTAGTTAAAAAGCTAAGAAACAGTACAGAGAGCCAGAGGTCAAGCTGCAAGATCATTAAAAATTACAAATAAAACACAATCAATGCAAAGGAGACTGGAAGAAGAGAGACTGAAATCTGAGGATGTACACATCAAAGCTAACGAAATCAAGAAAATCCATGAGACTTCTCTCTCTCTCTCTCTCTCTCTCTCTCTCTCTCTCTCTCTCTCTCTCTCTCTCTCTCTGTACATCTGTGTGCCATCCTGCAGCTTGTGTGTGCCATCCTTAAACTTGTGCTGGTTTGTTCAAGGATAGAGCTCTACCACCCCCAGCTTTTCAGTGGTTAATTGGAGGTCATAGTTTCATGGACTTTCCTGTCCAGGCTGGCTTGATTCATGCTAGGCTTTGGTTCAGAATCTTATCTCAAATTAATTGTCAAAAAGTAAAGAAAAAACCCTGGGAATTGAGTTATAGCTCAAGTGGTAGAATTGGGCAATCACTTTCTGGGACAGCAACCAGGCCCTGAGTTCAAGCCCCAGGACAGTCTCAGAAGGACTAAAGAAAAAGAGGCTAGAAGTGCAGAAGGAAGATCCAATAACAGAGGTTTAAAAAATCGAACATTAGTAGCTCACTGATATTCTATCAGCTACTACGGAGAATGAAACCTGAGGATCACGGTTGAAGGCCAGCCCAGGTAGGAGAATCCATGAGACTCTTATGTCTCATGTGTCACCAAAAATATGCCACTATCTGTGCTCTGGTACAAGTGGTAGAGTGCTAGTCTTGAACAGAAAGCTCTGGGACAGCACACAGGCCCTGGCGCTAAGGTCCCAGCACAGACACCTACAAAAAGAAAGAAAAAAGACCACAAATTATAAAAGATGGAATAAAGAGAAAATTATAGTTTCAAAATGAGCCATGGGTTGTTGGTTTATGTGTGTATTCCTAGCTTCTCAGAAATTTGAAATATGAGGATCACAACTCAAAGCCAGCTAAGGTAAGAAAGTGATTGAAATTCTTATCTCCAACTACCCAGCAAAAGCTGGAAATGAAGGTGTGGTAGTAGTTGTAAAGTAGTGACATTTGGTGAAAAACCTGGGAAACAGTTCCCTGGTTCATAATTCAGCCCAAAGTTAACCAAAAAGTAAACTGAAATAAGAGAAGAAATGAGCATTTTAGATTCAAATATAAGCCTGGGGTTGGTGGTTCATGCTTATAATTTTAGCTTTCAGGAGGCTGAAGTCTGAAGATAGTATTTAAAGGCCAGCCCAAACAGGAAAGTCCATGGGGCTTGTTTTCTGTATGTGTTCCAACCTGGGACTTCAATTTGTGTAGGAGCTCTACTACTTCCAGCTTCATGGTCGTTGATGAATGTATCATGGACCTTCTTGCCCATGCTGGCTTCAAAATGTGGTACTCAGATTTCAGCCTCCTGAGTCTTTCAGAGTTTTATAATCATTTAACTATCAAAAGGACGAAAAATAAAACCTGGCGATTGAGCTGTGTCTCCAATGGCAGAAATGAGAAAATAATTTTTGGGACAGCACCCAGACCTTAATATTAAATTCAGGACCAATACACTTACAAAGAATAAAATAAATAAATACAGAGAAAGTTGGGAGAATAAAGAGTCAATTTCAGGGTTTAAAATGAGCCAGTCATAGGTGGCACACACCTGTGATGGTAGTTAATCAGGAGGCTCAAATATTAGGATCATAGTTGAAAGCCAGCCCAGGTAAGAGAATTCATATATTTAACTCTAAGTAGCTACTTAAAACAAAACATCAAAAAATAGCCACATGTTTTGCTGTGGCTCATGACTTAGTGTGCTAGCACACTTGGACAGCACCTGGGCTGATTTGTAGACCCAGGACTAGCATACAGAAGGAAATAAAAATACAAATAAAAAGGTGTAAGAATGGCTAGGAATATGGCTTAGTGATAGAGTGCTTGCCTAGCATGTTTGAATCTCTGGGTTTTCTCAGTATCTCATAAGTAGAAAAAGCTGAAAATGGCACTGTGGCTCATGTAGTAGAGTTCTCTTCTTGAGTAAAATAAGCTCAGGACAGTGCCCATACCCTGAGGACTAGGAAAAAGAAGAAAAAAAGATGTGAGAAAATCCAATTAAAATTTCAAAATGAGCCCTGAATTTTGGTTGATGCTTAGTGACTCAGAAAGCTGAAATCTGAAGTTCATAGCCACCCTGTGTAGGGAAGTGCATGTCTCCAATTAACCAAAAACAACAAGAACAAAAAAACAGATATGAAGCTTTGGTTGTAGTTGTAAAGCACCAGCCTTGAGCAAAAAAACTATGAAAGAGTACCCTGGCTCAGAGATCCAGCCTTAAGATCACAATAAAAAAATATTAAATGGTTAGAAAAAGAGAACCTGGAACTATTGGCTCATGTTTGTAATTCTAGAAATGCAGGAGGCTGAAATATAAGATCCAGTGTAAAGGCAAACCCAGTCAAGAAATTCTAGGAGACTGTTTTGAGTGTGGTGGCCATACTGGGGATAAGTTTTATTGATTGAATGGAGACAAGAGTTTCATGGACTTTCCTGCTCTGGCTGCTTTCAAACTACGATGTATAGATTTCAGCCTCGTGAATCAGGCCAGACCTTGCATGAGTTCAGGTTCCAGGACCAACATGCACACAAAGAATGAAATAAATGAAAAGAAGGGTAGAACAAGAGAAGAAAGAGGCAATAACAGAGGTATCAGTGAATCAAACATGGGTGGCTCATATCTGTAATTTTAGCTACTCAGGCTGAAATTTGAGGATACTGTTTAAAGCTCAGCTCAGTTATATGAGTTCATAAGATATCATTGTCTCTGTCTCTGTCTCTCTCTATCTCTGTCCTTGTCTCTCTGTCTCTATCTCTCTGTCTCTCTGTCTCTCTCTGAGTGCCAATCCTAGAGTTTGAACATGCACTAATTTGCTCAATGACATACTACTCTCAAAATTTTCGTAGTTAATTGGATAAAAGAATGTTAAGGACTTTTCTCTATTATCAACCTCCTGAATCTAGCCTAGCTCTACATTCTTCTCTCCAATTAACGTCCCCCTAAAGCCATATATTATAGTTAGTCCCATGTGTGTCATGAGACAGGATCTGAGCTTCAATTTCTACTCACAGGAAAAGAAAAAATGAAAAAAAATAGGAAAAGTATGTGGAATCAAGCACACATTAAAGTTTTAAAATGATCCAGATGTTGCTGGTCATGTGTGTAAACCTTTCTATACAAGAGGCTGACTTTTGAAGATTTCAGTGTCAAGTCAGCCTGGGCAGAAACATGCTTGAGAATTTTATCTACAGCTACATAGCACAAAACCTTGAGCTGCGGCTGAAGTGGTGATAACACTAGCCTTGAGTGTAAAAAGTAAGATATAGGTCCCAGAGTCAGAGGTCAAGCCACAGGCCCAATAAAATTTTCAAAGGAGAGAGGGTGAATAGAGGCTGAAATCTGAGGATCATGGTTCAAAGCCAGCCCGTAGAAGAAAGTCCATGAGGCTTTCTCCGTGAGTTCATCTGTGTGCTATACTATGGCTTGAACTTGTGCTGTTTTGTTCAGGATAGAGCTCCACCACTCCCAGCTTTCTATTGATTAATTGGAGCTAAGAGTCTCATGGAATTTCCTGCCCTGGTTGGCTTTGAACCATGATCCTCAGATTTCAGACAACTTATTCATGCTGGGCTTGGCATAAGACTCTTATCTCCTATTAACTACCAATAATTTTTAAAAAATGGAGTTGAGCTGTGACTCAAGAGGCAAACTGGGCAATCACTTTCTAGGACAGCATCCAGGGCCTTAGTTCAAGCACCAAGACAAAGCAAGTATAGCCAAAAGCTATTATTTGGCTCATGTTGTAAGCCACTATTCTTGAGGAAAAGCTCTGGCATTGTCTCCAGGCCTGGATTTGTAGCCCCAGGACTAGCAAATATACAAAAATAAAGAACACGGAAAATTTTAAAAAGAAAAAGTGGAAAAAAGAAAATATTAACATTTTTAAATGAGCAACAGGTTTGTGCTTCATCTGTATAATCAGAGCACCTAAGGAGGTTGAAATCTGAGGATCAGGGTTTGAAGCCAGACTACCCAGCAAAGTACATTAGAATCTTAGGTCCAGTAAGCCAGAAAAAGCTGAAAGTTGAGCTGTGATTGAAGTTGTAAAACATCATTCTTGAGTCAAAATGCTCAGAAATAGATGGGCATTGGTGGCTCTAGCCTGTAATTCTAGTACTCAGGAGGCTGATATATGAAGATCATGGTTTAAAGCCATCCTGGGAAGGAAAGTTTATGAGACTCATCTCCATTTAACCATAAGAAAACTTGAAGTGGCGCAGTGGCTGAAGTGATAGAGCTTTCACCTTAAGCTGAAAAGCTCAAAGACAGCATTCAGGCCCAGAATTCAACCCCTACCCTCCTTAAAAATAGGTAATAAAAAGCAATAAATCTCAGAGATCGGGTTTACTGACCACAATAAAAAAGCATTGAGATTGAAGACAAGACCTGATTAAATATATTAAAATAAGTCATATGCTGGTTGCTCATACCTACAAACCTAGTTACACAGGAGGCCGAAATCTAAGGGCCGCAGTTCAAAGCCAGCCATAGCAAGAAAGGGCATGAGACTTGTGTGTGTAATTATCAGTACTAGGGCTTGAACTTGCCCTGTTTTACCCAAGGCTAGAGCTCTACCACCCCCAGCATTTTGGTGATTAATTGGAGATAAGAATTTCGCTCGGAAGTTGGCTCAGTGGTAGAGTGTTTGCCTTGATACATGAGGCCCTGGGTTTGCTTCCTCAGAACCACATAAACAGAAAAAGCCGGGAAAGGTGTGGCAGCTAAAATTATAGAGCGCTAACCTTAAGCTGGAATGCTGAGGGACAGCCCCTAGGCGCAGAGTCCAGGCCCCACAACCAATGGCAAAAAAAAAATAAAGGACCCTCAGGCTTTGCTGCTCAGACTGGCTTCAAACCAAGATCCACATACTTCAGTCTCCTTAGTTGTGCTGGGATTTGCATGAGACTATTCAAAAAAGAAAGAAGCCGGAAGTTGAGATGTGGCTCAATTGGTAGAACTGAGCAAAATCTCTGAGACAGTGGCCAGTCCCTAGTTGGAGAAAAAAAGAAACACAAAAATTTTCAAAAATAAATAATAAATTGTAATACAGAAAAAAATGTTTAATATGATACATAGGAAAACTATGTTTCTTTTAAATGCAGCAAACCAAAACAAACTACACAGTTTCAAAATGGCATAGTGAGAGTAAAGGAAAAAGGAAAATTTTATAAATTCATGTAAATATTAAATACAAACTGAAATGACCAAAATGTAATGTGATCTCTCACTCATATCTCTCACTTGTAATTGTTAACAAATAATTGTCCCTCCATTTTCAGCATGTAGTATGCAGATTTAGAAATGATCTCTCTATGCAGTTTTGACTGAATAAGGATCTTCCTACTTTAGTGTCTTGAGTTATAACTGCATGAATTGCCCTCATTTTAATACACACATTATCCTTTAAAACTCAACATCAATATTCAAATGATGGATTATGTGTAAAAGCATGAATAAACATTAGAGATCCACCAGAAATCCTCTGAGGAATACAATCATAACAGTAGAAGAGCGCCTACCTCTCGAGGTTGGTAACAGAAAGAAGATTTAGGGTTTTTTGGTTTTTGTTTTTGATATACAGGGGGTTGAAAGCAGGGACACATGCTTGCTAGGCAGGTATAAAATTCAGTTACATTAATTATATTCACACTACTTTGTAACCATTACCTTTGTTTCTGAACTTTCTTTTCAATACTTATGGAATCCACACAATCATTGAGTAATAATCACCCCAAATGACCTGTCCCAGAAACTTTTAATCTTCCATTTTCTCTTATGAAATGGTTCAGTCAATATATCTCACATAAATAGATTATTTTTGTGTCCATCTATGACAGACATTTTTGGATGAGTCATAATTTCTGCATACCTTATATTTTATAAACCTATTCACCTGACAGACACTCCAGGTGTTTCCAACCCCTGACTATTGTGAACATTGCTGAAGTTATCACTGGCATATGAGCTATTAGTTTTTTTTCCTTTCTTTTGGGTATGCAATGAGCAATTTTATTGCTCATTTTTGGGTCATGTAGTAATGCTATGCCATGTTAGAAGAATGTGTCAAATTATACCATAATTGCTATATCACTTTTCATCAACACAGAAATGTACAAATGGTCAATAAAATGTACAAAAGTATTTCAAATCTTCCACAGCTGTGCCCTAAGGGATCATTTTTTTTACTTTTCACTTGGTTTTATTTAAGTCATGGAGGCCTGGAAGTATGTAGCATTCTCTAGAGCGGAAGTGGGAACAATACCAGATGCACCTGATCTAGCCTCCAAAAACATTTATACTGGTAGTCATTTTTTTCTAGAGATAAATTTTATTTATTATATGCATGGTCACTCTTTTAAAATAACATTTTGAATTTCAAAATGACATATAACTCTAACCATTCTGTGTACCATCTTTATAATAAGAAAAATTATATTTACAAAAAATATAAAAAGACAAAAAAGGGTTTGAACTAGCTAAGGTTGATGTCAGCTTCCCAGCAGAAAAATATCTTAGAATCACAGTCTTATAATGACCAAAGTAACATAAAACAATAAGAACTCATCTCAAGTAAAATGAAGAGCAAGGATAGTGGGCAGGGGTCAAGGGGTAGAGCACTTGCTTGCCAAGCACCAGCTTCTGAATCAAAACCCCAGTACTGCCAAGGGATAAAATAAAGTATTAAAATATAAGGAAAGATGCAGATAATAGTATGATGGATGACATGGTGGTACACACCTGTACTACAAACACTTGAGAGACTAGGCAGCAGAATTGTGAAGTTAAGATCATTCTTGGCTACATAATGAGACTGTATCTTAAAGAATAACATAGAATAAAATAAATCAAACTACATTTTAAAAGACAAGGGTGTAGTACAATGCACAAAAATTGCATACTTTAATAACTACAATGTCAGTTGTTCAGTGCAGTACTAGGTGCACCTTGGCTGGAATCCCTCTTGAGGCAACCTAAGGCAGTTGGTACACCTGTCTTCTGGGCTGGACTGAGGGTGTTTGTGAGCAAACAGTATTTTGAACTCCATTCTTGGATACCACTTACAACTCTTTTTTTAGTAGATCCTGTAGAAATCTCTCCCATCCCATCAATAGCCTTCTGGCTTTCAAGTGAAGTTATCTTTGATATATGTTAAGGCTCTGCTCCCCTTTGTCTGGAACTACTCTGTTCCTGGGCCCACATTTAGCAGCTTGTTTTGAAAATAGTGGTAGATATTTTGCTAGCCACTTCTATCCTCTGCCATCCCCTCCTCAAATTAGTTTTTGGTATCATTATGAGTCTGCGCAGAGGGTAGAACCAGCCTGGGCTGGCTTTGAACCGTGTTCCTCACATCTCAATGTCCCGATTAGCTAGGATTACAGACATGAGCCACCTGCAACCGGCCATCATTTATTTCTTCCAGGAACATTTCAGGGGAATGGAATAGCACAGCTGCACATGGATTCATTACTAACTTCCCAAGGTTGAGCCACATGCTTACACCAAATCCACTGACCTTGATATTGCATTTGGTTTCTAAAAGGATGTTGTTGGACTTAAGGTCTAGGTGTCTGATACTATTTTGGTGTGTACAGCACTTACATTTTGTGTGAAGAGCCTCCTGGCTTCATCTTCATATAGATGGCAGGATTTTAAGATCCACCCCAGGAGGTTGATCTTAAAAATGTCCACCTCATTCTTTATCCGATGATGAGGACTCTCACTTCCAGAGTATTTTCAATGCCACATCCTTGTCTGTGACGTGGGGATGGGCCAGCTTCATTTGTCCAAAGGTAACTTTGTCGTTGATCTCTTTCATCAGGTATTGTTTGATGATCTACTAATTCAAGGAGCTTGAGGATGATTCATTGCATTCTTCCATCCTTCTGCTATGATGGCAGGTAGCAAGTCTACCTAAAATAAACTAAAGAAAATTATGGAAAACCCTGAAAAAGTTAAAAGAAATACCAAAATCCAAACGACAATCAGTCCCCGCAAACAACAATTCATTTAGTTTTGAGTCAGTCCACTGGGTCATCAAGCAAGAGCTCCCAGATCTGTTAACTGACATAGGTTGGAGCACAGTGGTTTCCTATATAACTTGCATGACCTCATACAATGGAACAATCACAACCAGGCATAGTGACATCATGGAGGAAATGGGTCAAACAGAGTGTGAGGTCAGAAAAAAAGTAGACCAATCATAGCCTGCCAGACTTGACACTTTTACTCTTAACCTCAAAAACTGTTGCTAAGGACTCCAAGTGGGCTTGAGGTTGCACTGGTCATTAGCATGGCATTTCTGAAACCTCTAGGACAGTGGTCAAAATCCTCTGATTTTCTAGAGGACTAATGCATCTTACATCTTATAAATTGCTTCTCTAGAGACACTAGCTAATAGCCTCCATTCTTGATGGCCACCTTATCCTATGTCTTATTCCAGCAATGGCACCACACATGGCCTCCCTCTTTCTCAATGACAGCTGTGTCCTACAACTTCCTCCTGATGGGATAACTTCCAGGCTGGCTTTGAGCCACCATCCTCACAATTCACCTTACTGAGTAGTTAAGATTATAGACCTGAGCCATTTGTAGGTATTTAGCTCATCTCTTACATTTGGCCGAAGTATATTTGTTAGAAAGGTACATTTTAATTATGTCCTTTTTAGCACTTTAAGTTTGTTACCCTTGCTGTCTAATAATTAATCTAGTTTTTCATGAGCAATTTATCATGATATCATTGAAGATCACTTGTGTGTGATAAGTTGTGTCTCTGTGCTTTGGGGGGTTTTCTGTCTTTGTTTAATTAGAATGTGTCATTGTGGACCTGTATAATTATGTTGATTGACTTTTTTGAGCTGGTAAATTCCTGCATAGAAGGGTTCATGCTTTCAATCAAAATTGGGAAGGTATTGGTTATTATTCCTTCAAATACTCTGTATTTCTTGTTTTTCTCTCTGTACATTATACATATATACACTATACATTATACATACATTACATATTCACATTGTTTATGGAATATACATATATGCCTACATATTTATATCATATAAACATTTATATACATATATTTATTTTCACATAGCTTCCAGTTTTGTGATTGTTTATAGTAGGAAGTTTAGATTGATCCTAGTTACTCCATCAGAGTTAGAGTAAGCAGAGCTAGCCACACCACCCCTCTATCTCTCACACTCTTTCTCTCACTCTCTCGCTCGCTCTGATTTCCTGCCTCTGTCAGGTTTCTGAGCACGGGGCATTGCTTATCTTCTAGTGTGTGCTGTCGTCTTTTGCAGTGTCATGTTCTGCTTCAATGGCCACCAGGCCTGCGCCTGGAAGAGGAACTGCTCCAAAGTCAGCCTGCATGGGTGCATCTGCCTGCCTCTGTCTTGATGTCAGAGCCCCTGCACCTACTGGTGTGGCCTAAGCATATGCCCCTGTGCCAGGTCTAATAACTGGTGACTGTGGGCGGCACAAGCACAGCCTCTTTTTTTTACCCATCAGAGGTCTGCGGTGGAGCTTCAAGGTGTTACCCTATTGGTGGCTATGCTTGGAGCAAGGCTGGCAGCTGCAGATGCCTCACTGTGGCCTGACTTCTGGTGCACAACTGATGCCACGGTTTTCTCTGGGCTCTTTTCAGAATAAATTGGCAGGTCTAGTAGAGAAGCTGAGCTCAGGAGAACCCTAGACACAGAGAAGGCAATGGAGCTGGGCGGGGCAGGGTTGTCCAGGTTGGCAGGTGGCAGATGATGATCCTATGTTAGTAGTCTGCTGGCTACCAAAAGAAAAGCGAGACTTGCTTGCTACCCAGAAATATCCCTCTAAAACTGGTTGCACCAGAGAGTCCCATGCTGTTTGGGGGAACCTGCTAAAGACTGCAGTAGATGTACCAGGATCATTTGGTGCTGTTTATGAGCAATTAAATGCTGTCTCTTGCATGGGAAATCTGAAGGTTATGTAACACTGCAAATCCAGGGAAGCCAGAGCCCAAGCAGACACCAGGGTTGTCCAGCTGCGCACTGGGCGGTCTTGTAGGTGTAACCTTCCTGGCTGGCTTTGCAGAGTCCTCAACCTGGCCCACTACTGGCACAAGAACCTTCCTAGCATCTCCTCAACCACAGAACTTGGAGACAACAGAAATCTAACTTGGACATGCAATGTCCAGCTGGCAAGAGGCCATTGTGGTCAGTGCGCGTTTGGGCAGAGTGGCAGGCCTGCTGCAGGAGGGATCACATGCCCCTTCAAGGCATCTGGAGGAAGGGGAGACTCTAGGAATAGGCTCATGGAAAGGCTGGTCTCTCCTGCCCAAAGAGAATACCTCCAGTTTGTTTGACTGTTTGGTTGGGTCTGGGGGTTCACCCCTAGGAAGCAGTGATATTAGGAGACAGTGTTGGTGAGGTTATCCCAAAATTAAAGCAATCGCTGAGGGAGCAAAAGATTAAGGTTTACTGAACTTCCCATAGCAGGTGGAGTTGAAGTCACAGCTGCTTCTGTCTTGAATGACTCAGAGACTTTATCACCAGAAGACAAATGACTGGATGCTGGCATGGAGTCCAATGGTTTTAGGAAATTTATCAGAGATCCTTACTTGGATTGTATGTCACTAGATAGGGCTAATACTGTGTGCAGAGTTTGGGATTTAGAGCTGAACATCACAGCTTGATCAGTTTGAAGGGCTGCAGACACCTCTGGAACATGCTGGAATTTCAGGAGGTCTGAATACATTATGAGATTAGATGTGGTCCTCTGAGCTTCATCCCTGGTTTGCCACAGAGCTGAACCCTCCATCCCTGCTGTCATGATACCCTCAGAGTTTGGGCTGTTTTCTAGCAGGTAGAAAAGTTTAGTATGTCTTTTATTCCCTGAGCCTCATTCTGCAGGGCTGTTGTTGGCAGGGAGGATTGTCTCATTGTTAGGTCTGTGTTCTTTGAGTAAGGCAATCTACATACCTGAGAGCAAATCTTACCTTTCTCTCTGAATGTTTAGTTTCTGTGGAAGACTGGTGCCTGAAAGGCCTAAGAGTTTAAAGCTCCAGAGGCTTTCTAGGTTTCCAGATATATCCATGGCTTGTTCTTTTTCATCTTACAAAGACAGCTCTAACTTCCTCCTTTAGTCATGGTCTACTGAGCCCTTTGGCTCTGGCATAAATTAGGAAAGACAGGCAGGGCTGTCATGTTGCTAAGAAAAGCCGACAGGACTGCCTTGTTGCTGAGAAAATGTAGGCAGGCCAGTCTTGTTACATAGTGTTATTTTATTCCCCAATGTTGGTAAATAAAGCTTCCAGATTGGACTTCAGGAGATGCCCGTGATCATTGATCCATTCCTTTTTCCTGTTCTTACCATACTGCATTTCCATTTAAATTCATTTTTAATTTTTGTCAGAAGCAAAGAGGCAATATAAAAATCTATATGTAATGTTAATTTTATTCTTGAATTACTAAAATACATGAAGAACATGTCAATTCAAGCAATATAAAATGACAGATGTCATGAGTATGATTTCTGTCCCTCTACTGTTGCTCTCTTGTTCTACCCTGGAGTGATCACTGCTACTAGTTATGTATCCCTCTATCTAAATCAAATATGCACAAAGACAGGCTATTAAAAAGAGACTTGCCCACAGTTACCAATGGTTCCCCAAACTGCTATCTTAGTAAGAGGCAAAATTTTCATTCACAATATGGAGATTCAAACTTCTACACTCATGTTCACAGACCTGAGCCAATTCTGTGCTGGAACCACATGACTCATTGTTCACTAAGGAAGAAGTCTGCAATAGCTGGAAATCTGCCCTCTGCCATTCCCACTAAGTCACAGTATCAGGTATGTGGACTAAGGAGTTACACAAGGTTTAATAGACTTTGAGTTTTAACTTTTGTAATTCCACGTTTTGCTTCAGATCAAATATTAGGCCTGCGCAGCAGCAGCCGAAGAGGAAGTAATGTCCAGAACTTGTGTAAGTGTCACAGACTATTTGAATATGTTTTTACTGAATTGTCTTTTTTTCTACAATCCACACCTATGGCCAAATAGGGGCTTTCTTACAGCTAGCTGACTTACGGCACAACACTGGATCTAATTTATACCTAGTTCTGCAGATTTGTTCTATAATATGGCTGTTTCAGTCTTAGATTATAACTCCCATCTTTCTCCCCATCTTGTTCTACTCCCTCTCTGTCCTTCAGTAAACAATTCAAATAATCATTTGTTGAAAAAATGCTTGGAAAATTGTCACAACATTAAACAGCAGTGTCCACCATTCAAGCCTGACAATTGTGTTACAACAGGTGGAGAACAAGCATAATAAAAAGTAAATGCACATACAGATGCGCACACCCACACCCACAACTACACCAGATAGACACATACATACAAACACAGAAATACACACACACAAAAAATCACAGGACATTTAAACCTTGTTTCTTAATACTTTAAATACACCAAAACATTTGATGCAGTCAGAAAACCACTAGGACAAACACACACACACACACACACACACACACACACACACACACACACACACACACACACACACACTGCCAATACTGGAGCTTCAACACAGGATGTGGATAATGTCCCTGAAATGATAAAATGAAATCTACCACTTTACTCATTTGCACCACAGCTCTACTTATGTCTTTTCTAGTGGCTAATTGGAGATGAAAAACACATGGACTTTTCTGCAAAAGTTGACTTCAAACCACAATACTCACATCAGTCTCCAGACTGATTGAACAATTTACATTCTCACCAACAGTGATATAGCTCCCTTTTGGCCACATCCATGACAGCATTATTTACTAATCACTTTTACGTGGTTTTTTTAGCCTTCCTTACTGCAGTGAGGTGAAATTACAGTGTTGAATGGTTTATATTTCCTTTATGTTCAGAGATGTTGAACATTTCTTTATGTGTCGATTGGCCATTCTTACTTATTCTGAGAAGTCTGTCTTTAGGTCACTACCTTATTTATCAATTGGGATGTTATTTGAGGGTTTATTGGGGGTAATCTTTTGTGCTCTATTTAGATTTTTCCTATTAAAAATAGGCCTTGTCTGATGAATTCTTCACCCATTCTATGGACTTTGTATGTAGCTTGGTATGTTCTTTTAAGTTTCATGCAATCCCGTTTATCCAGTCTTTCTTTGATTTCTTGTGATTCTGGATCTTTAGTTAGAAACTTTGGACCTCTGTTCTAGGAGCCATGGTGTTTCCCCTGCCACTTCTTGTAATTATTTCATGGTTTCTGGCCTTATATTGATGGCTTGGCATATGTGGACACCATTAATTTGATCTGCCTACAATTCCTTGGTTCACAGAGACAGCATAGTGGTACCCTTTCTAAGTAAGATGAGTTGGTTCATTGTTGTTTAGAAAGGGGATGGCTACTCAGAAGTGTGAATATGGAAACCATTGGTGGTAGTCTCAGGCATAATTATTTTTAATTACATTTTTAATTGTAAGTACAATGAATCCTAATCTGTGACACTTTTTTCATCACCTCCCTCATCCCTGAAGCTCAACTCTTTCTCTTCAATTTTCCTAGTTTCATTGGATATGAGTTGAAAATTGTGACTTCATTCACCTCCTCCCACTTTTCAAGTGCCAGTTTCCTCATATACATTTTATTATTCTATTAGATTTTCTAATGGATTACACCATTTAAATTCTTTCCAACATATACTGTACTTCGTGAAATGTATTTATGTATATGTGCATACAAGACTCTATATGTTTACATATAGAACTAGTTACCATATAAGAGAGAAAACATGCATCCTGACTTCACAAAATTTTTTTTCCAGGTTCCACCCATTTCTTTATAAATGATGAAATATTCTAATGGATGGGTAAAATTACTCTTGTATATATACCATATTTTCTTGATTCATTCATCTATTGAAGGCATTTGTATTATATCTATACCTTGACAGTAAGCATAGCAGTGCAGGTGGCTTTACTTTATCCTGATTTTTAGTCTTTTGGATAAATGCCCAAGAATGGTAGTACTGGACCACAAGGTAGGTCTAGTTGTTTTGTGTTTTTTTTTTTCAGTGTAGTTGAACAAGTTTACATTCCCACCAACAATGGTTTATGATCAATCTAAAGTGAGATGGAAAAAGAGCAACAAGTCAAGTGGTTGTTTATTTTTGTTGTTGTTTTTTTTTATCAGTTGTGGGACCAGAACTCTGAGCCTGGGTAATGACCTTCAAGCTCTTCAGCTCAAGGATAGACCACTACCACTTCAGCCACAGAACCACTTCCAGCTTTATCTGCTTATGTGTTAAGGAATCAAACCTCATGCTTGCAAGGCAAGCACTCTACCACAGAGCTACCTTCCCAGCTCATCTCAAGTGTTTTGGTTGGCATTTACTTTATGGCCATAGATGTTGAACATTTTTTATGTAATTACTTGCCAATTCTATTTCCTCTGAGAAGTCTCTACTTAGCTTGTTTGCCCATTTGTTAATTGAGTTGTTAATTCTTTGCTAGTATAATTCATTGAGCTCTTTGTATATTCTGATGTAGACATGGCAAAAATATATCCTTCCATAGGCTCGCTTTAAATTGCTAATGATGTAATTTGCCATGCAGAATCTTCTTAATTTGGGACAATCCCATTTGTGAATTCTCTCTTTGAGTCCAGGCATTATTGATGGTGAACTCTATATTCCTGTTCAGTGGGAGCCAAGGTTAGCAAGGCTTATACTTTCAGAACAATCGTTCCTAGATTTCAATCCCAGTGATGGACAGGTATGGTTGCCCCAATTTTATGGTAGAAAGGTCAAAATCTAACATTTTTCTGATTCTTTAAGCCACACATCTACTCAAAGCATAGTCTAGAACCTATATTATTCTTGTATAGTCTCAAGATAGGTTTTCCTTGTGACTTTCTTTATATTTCTTCCTTAACTCTGAACATCTGGTGTACAAAATGATGGCTAATGACCACATGGGGATGCTGAGCACTGTAAATTGTGGTGTTGTATTGATTTTGTTGTAAGGATAATGTGCACCATGGAGTTGGAACACTACATACAAAACAATAGGGGGCTACATTTTTGTTAGTTTTGTCAGTCCTGTTAGTTTTGGGGCTTCAGCTCAGGGCTTGGACAGGGTCCCTGAAGGTCTTTTGCATAAGGCGAGTGACCACTCTACCACTTAAGCCATAGCGCCATTTCCAGCTTTTACTGTTTAATTGGCACTGAGGAACCAATCTCAGGCCTTCATGCATTCTAGGCAAGCACATTACCACTAAGCCACATTCTAGCTATTCAGTTATTTTTAAATGCTGGCTTTTTCACGATTTTCCCACTTTCTTGACCAGGCTGGCTTGGAACTGTGATCCTCAGATCGGAGCTTCCTGAATACCTATGATTACAATCATGAGTTACTGGTGCCTGGCAAATGGTGGTATTTAACCTAATTTTAATTTTCCTCATTGATGGAACAGCTGAGTAGATAATATGAAGAAAGGGGAAAGGTAGGGGAAAAAGCAACAGTAGTAGATACTGGAAAAGGAAAGAAAAATAGACAAAAATTGGCAAAATGAAGTAAAGGTTGCAATTTAATTTATAGCAATAGACCAATGTTGCTTTTTTATTTTACAAACATATTATTGTTACATTCCATTAACAGTAGGGAAATGAGGGACCATACAAATTGTTTACATCATTTAAAATTTTCTGTATACTATATTTATACAATTTATTTTAAAAAAAATTGCCAACAAGGCAATCTGTGAAAACATGCTTGTAATCTCAACTCTTAGGAGCTAAATTGGGAGGACTGAAAGTTATTATATAGATTATAGAAAAACTGTCTCCGAAGTAAAGGAAAGAAAAAGTAGAAGGGAAAAAAAAAAACAACTAACCAAATGTGTCCAGGGCAATTTTGTTAAAGAAAATACCTTTTTTCCCCCTATTGTTAGGTGTCAAACCTGGAAAATTACCCATTTTATACAAGTCCTTTACTACTTCAATAATGCCCCAAGCCTTTTTATTTGAATGGTGTTTTTCAGTTTGGTTGGTTAGGAGTCTTTCTTTCTTTCTTTCTTTCTTTCTTTCTTTCTTTCTTTCTTTCTTTCTTTCTTTCTTTCTTTCTTTCTTTCTCTCTCTCTCTCTCTCTCTCTTTCTCTTTCTCTTTCTTTCTTTCTTTCTTTCTTTCTTTCTTTCTTTCTTTCTTTCTTTCTTTCTTTCTTTCTTTCTTTCTTTCTATGTTTCTTTCCTCCTTTCCTATCTTTCTTTCCTATCTTTCTTTGCATCCTTCCTTCCTTCCTTCCTTCCTTCCTTCCTTCCTTCCTTCCTTCCTTCCTTTCTTTCTTTCTTTCTTTCTTTCTTTCTTTCTTTCTTTCTTTCTTTCTTTCTTTCTTTCTTTCTTTCTTTCTTTCTTTCTACCTTCCTTCCTTCCTTTCTTTCTTTCTTTCTTTTTTCTTTCTTTCCTATCTTTCCTTCCTTCCTTTCTTTTGTGGGGATAGGCCATGCTTAGCTGGAATAATCTGTATATGCCAGTTCACACAATGTATCTATTTGACTTCTCCAGAAAATTTTAAAAAGGTAGAAACACTTCCTAATGAATTTCATAAGCCCCACGACAAATCGAGTATGTATTTATAGTAATTTTACTTATGAAGGGAAAGGAAAAATCCTAAACAAAAGAGAATATGTATCAGAAATGAAGGACAGTTTATTTATTTTTTTCCATTTTTCCTGTGTGTGTGTTTTCCTGAAGATTTAACACAGGATTCACACATGGTATTGAAGTTAATTACCACAAACCTGCAACCCCACTTACATAGTTACAGTTTAGAAAATTTAATGCATTTATCACACTGAGTAAAGAAGAAATCCCATATAATCTCAATAGATGCTGGCACAGAAGCATTTATTAATATTTTTAATATTACTGAAAACTCTGAAACAAGGAAGATAGCTTTAGCTTATGTAGAACATCAATCAAACAAATACAAAATTCGTTTTTATGTTTTTTTATTGTGCAAATACTGTACATAGGGGATAGAATTACATGGGCAAGATAATGAGTACATTTCTTTTCAAGCATTGTAGCCTCTTCATTTGTTTCCCCTTCCCATCCCTTCTGATCTTTCCCCCGCCCTCCTCTCATAATCCTCCTGCCCCCCCCACCAAAGTAGTAAAGGTCGTATTTCCACATAACGATTTGTACATCTCATTGTTGCAATGAATCCTCCTGTATCCCTATATAAAAGATTTGTTTTTTCCTTT
The DNA here is from genome assembly GCF_024711535.1 of Dipodomys merriami. Classification (NCBI taxonomy): domain Eukaryota; kingdom Metazoa; phylum Chordata; class Mammalia; order Rodentia; family Heteromyidae; genus Dipodomys; species Dipodomys merriami. The sequence goes on from NW_027202402.1 coordinate 175,432, forward strand.
CCCCTCCACAAATTATACCAACCTCAAGTACAGGGAAAGCATGGGTTATAATATGGGGAAGGGACATACAAAGCAACAAAGAAATAATCCTATACATGTGTTAGAAAAAATCACCTGAAAGAAAAAAACAATTTGAATACATATCTTAGGGTTCATTTCCCTAACATCAACCTATCCGATCTTTTCTGCTTGATTCAGACATATACTAATTATTGCAATAAGGGAAATCATGGGACCTACGTTTCTTTGGGCCTGACTTACTTCTCTTAATATAATTTTTCCAAGTCTTTCCATTTCCTAACAAATGGGGCAATTCCATTCTTTCTGATGGAGGCATAGAATTTTATTGTGTACATATACCACATTTTCTTGATCCATTCATCTACTGAGGGGCATCTGGGTTGGTTCCATATCCTAGCTATGGTAAATAAGGCTGCAATAAACACAGTCGTGCTGGTAGCTTTAGTGTGGCCTGGTTTGTGATCATTTGGGTAAATGCCCAAAAGTGGAATTGCTGGGTCATAGGGAAGCTCTATGTGGAGTCTTTTGAGGAACCTCCATACTGCTTTAAAAAGTGGTTGAACAAGTTTACACTCTCACTAACAATGCAGTAAGGTTCCCTCCTGTCCTCATCCCCTCCAGCATCTGTTGTTATTAGAGTTCTTGATTATAGCTATTCTAACTGGGGTGAGGTGGTATCTCAATGCTGTTTTGATTTGCATTTCTTTTATGGCAAGGGAATTTGAGCATTTCGTCATGTGTCTATTGGCCATCCTTCTTTCCTCTTCAGAGAAGTTTCTCTTTAAGTCTTTAGCCCACTTATTCATTGGGCAGTTATTCTTTTGAAGATTTGTTTTTGGGGGATTTAATTTTTTGTGTTCCATGTATATTTTAGATATGAGACCCTTGTCTGTTGTAAGGCTAGTGAAGATCTTCCCCCAATCCGTGGGCTTTCTATTAGTCTTGTTAGCTATGTCCTTTGCCATGAAGAAGCTCTGCACTACATGCAATCCCATTTGTCCAATCTTTCTTTGATTTGTTGTGTTTCTGGCTCTCTATTAAGGAAATTTCTGCCTGTACCAAGGAATCCCAGGGTTTCTCCTATTCCATCCTGTATGGTTTTCAGGGTGTCTGCTTTGACTCCGATGTCCTTGATCCATTTGGAGTTGATTCTAGCGAAGGGTGTTATGGAAGGATCTAGTTTTAGTTTGCTGCAAGTAGTTAAACAATTTTGCCAGCACAACTTACTGAAAAGGCAGTCTTTCTTCCATTCTATTTTTCTTAGCTCCCCTATTGAAAATTAGTTGGCGATAGGTCTGTAGGTTCATTTCTGGGTTTCCAATCCTATTCCATTGGTCCTGAAGTCTGTTCTTGTTCCAGTACCAAGCTGTTTTGATTACTATGGCTTTGTAGTAGAGTTTGAAATTTGGTACTGATTTTCCTCCAGCACTCTTCTTTCTGTTAAGGATCATTTTAGCTATTCGGGGTCTTTTATTGTTCCATATGATTTTTTGGATTGCCTCTTCTATTTCCTTAAAGAATGAGGATGGAATATTGATAGGTATCCCATTGAATTTGTAGATAGCCTTGGAAAGTGTTGCCATTTTCACGATATTGATCTTTCCAATCCAGGATCATGGGAGTTTTTGCACTTTCTAAGTTCTGTTTTGATTTCCATCATCAAGTTTTTAAAGTTTTCATCATAGAGTTCCTTCACTTCTTTGGTTAAGTTAATTCCTAGGTATTTTATTTTTTATTTTATTTTTTATTTTATTTTATTTTTATGGGCTTATTTCCTAATCTCAGCCACACTTTTCTCATTGTTGGCATACAGAAAAGCGATTGATTTTTGAGGGTTAATTTTATACCTTGCTACTTTGCCAAAGTTTTGAATCAGCTTGAGTAATTTGGTAGTGGAGTCTGTGGGATTCCTTAAATACAAGATTATGTCAACTGCAAAGACGGAGAGTTTTATTTCTTCTTTCCCTATTTAGATCTCCTTTATGTTTGCATCTTGTCTTTTTGTTGTAGGTAGTTATTCTAATACTAGATTGAAGTGCAGTGGAGAGAGTGTACATCCTTGTCTCATTTCTGAGTTAAGAGGAAATGGCTTTAATTTTTCACCATTAAGTACAATGCTGGCTGTAGGTTTGTTATATAGAGCCTTTATTTTATCGAGGAATGTTCCATGGAGTCCTAAATTTTCCAGAACCTTCATCATAAAGGGGTGTTGGATCTTGTCAAATGCTTTTTCTGCATCTACTGAGATAATCATGTGGTTCTTACCCTTGCTCCTGTTGATGTGTATATTGAACCAGCTTTGTATCCCTGAAATGAATCCTGTTTGATCGTGGTGTAGGATTTTTTGGAGGAATTGTTGAAGTTGTTTGGTAAAAATTTTGTTGAGAAGATTTGCATTAATGTTCATCAAAGAAATGGGTCTATAGTTCTCTTTCTTTGATGAGTCCCTGCCTGGTTTTGGGATGAGTGTTGTGATGGCTTCACAGAATGAGTTCGGTTGTGAACTTTCTCTTTCAATTTCATTGAAGAGTTGACGGAGCATTGGTGTGAGCTCTGCTTTTAATGCCTTGTAGAATTCCGCTGTATATCCATCTGGTCTTGGGATTTCCTTAGATAGGAGGTGTCTAATTGCTGTTTCTATTTCAATACTTGATATGGGCCTGTTAAGATTGTTTAACTCATCGTGGTTTAGTTTTGGAATGTCGATATTTGCTAAGAAATGGTCCATTTCTGCCATGTTCTCAAACTTATTAGCATAAAGTTTTGAGAAATATTCCCTTATAATGTTCTGAATCTTGGTTGTTTCTGTGGTGATGTTTCCATTCTCATCTCTGAGTTTATTTACTTGGGAGTGTTCTCTTCTTTTTCTGATAAGATTTGTTAAGGTCTGTCAATTCTGTTGATGTTTTCGAAGAACTAACCCTTTGTTTTATTGATTATTTCTCGTTTTTTTTAAAATTCTAATTCATTTAATTCTGAATAAGTTTTAATTATGTCTTTCTGTCTACTTGATTGGGTTTTATTTTGCTGCTCTTTCTCAATGAGGCTCAGATGCCTGATTAAATTGTTGGTTTCCGATCTCTCCAATTTGTTGATCTAGGAACTTAGATATATAATCTTCCTCCTGAGTGCTGCCTTTGCTGTGTCCCAGAGGAGCTGGTAGTTTGTATGTTCTTTTTTGTTGACTATAATAAAGATTTGAATTTCCTTTCTAATCTCTTCCATGACCCACTCGTGATTCAACTTTGTGTTGTTCATCCTCCATGTGTTACAGGACTTTGGTGGCTTTTGGTGTTGAGTTCTATTTTTATTCCCTTGTGGTCTGAGAGTGTATAAGGGAAAAGTTCAATGATTTTGAATTTGGGGAAGTGAATTTGCTGCTGTGAAAAACGTGTATTCTGATAATGTTGTGTGAAATCATCGGTAGATGTCTGTTAAATCTTGTTGATCTATGCAGTTGTTTAGATCTGTGGTTTCTCTGTTGAGGTTTTGCCGAGTTGAACTATCTAGTGGGGAAAGTGGTGTGTTAACATCCCCAAAAATTAATGTCTTTGGATCTGTGTGGGATTTGAGGGAAAGTAGTATATCTTGGATTAATTTAGGTGCTCCGTTGTTTGGCGAATAGATATTTAGAATTGTAATATCCTCCTGAAGAAGAGATCCCTTATTTAGTATATAGCGACCTTCTTTATCTCTTCTTACTAATTTTAATTTGAAGTGTATTTTACCTGACATTAGGACTGCAACATCCGCCTGTTTATGGGGGCCATTTGCTTGGTAGATTTTGTTCCAGCCTTTCACATTGAAAATGTGTGTGTTTTTATGAGCAAGTTGTGACTCCTGAAAGCAGCAGATAGAAGGATGTTGCTTTTTAAACCAAGTACACAGTTTATGTCCCGTAATTGCCTAGGTAAGGCCGTTAATGGTAAGAGATAGGACTGAGAGGTATTTGGGAGTTCCAGCCATTTTATTCACCTTCTTGGGGGCTGCGGTAACTAGGTTCTGGGTGCATTTGCTTGGCCTTAATTGTGGTCTTGTTGGTTTTCTATGTGTAGGACATCTTTAAGAATCTTTGGAGAATTGGTTTGGTGGAAATACATTGTTTCAATTTTTCTTTGCTATGTAAGGTTTTTATTTGAGCTTCGGTTATGAAGGAGAGTTTAGCTGTGTACAGTATTCTTGGTTGATAAATGTTTGTCTTTAGGGCATGGCATACATCATTCCAGGTTCTTCTGGCATTAATTGTCTCGGCTGAGAAATCTGAGGAGATTCTAATTGGTTTCCTTTTATAAGTGATTGATCTTTTCTCCTTGACAGCTTTAAGGATCTTTTCCTTGGTCTGAATTGATCCTGTACGGATTATAATGTGATGGAGGGATGTCCTGTTCCGGTCTGGATTATTTGGAGTTCTAAAAGCTTCTTGTATCTGAATAGGCCTATATTTTCATGTTTGGGAATTTCTTTGCTAGGATCCTCTTAAACAATTTCCTAGACCATTAACTTCTGTTTCTAGGTGCTCCTCTCCACGCATTATCCTCAGATTAGGCCTTCTGATGGTGTCTTCCAAGTGTTGAATATGTCTATCATATTTCTTGGATTTGTCTTGGATGCTTGTATGTTTTTTTCTCTATAATATGTAGGCTGTCTTCAATTCCTGAGATTTGATCTTCTGCATGGTGTAACCTACTATCAAGACTTCCTACTTTTTTTTTATTCGTTTTTCTTCTAATTGGTTGTCTTTGATGACTTCAGATTCTTTGTTGGAGCTTTGTTTTAGATCTCATATGAGCTTCTTTACTTCCTTAATTTGGAGTTCAGTCTTTATTCTCAAATCACTTAATTAATGGTTATGGTTTCCTTGGACTCCCAGTCCTACTTTTGGGTTCCATTCAGCATTCCCATTCTGATCTCCCTGATTACTTTCAGCTCTCTGTTTATGGATTCCATGAATGTCTTTAGTTATTTTTCTGTATTCTCATCCCACTCTGTCAATTCCTGTATTACTCTTTGTTTAGCTTCCTCACGTTCACCTGATTCCTGTAGCTCTATTTGAGTGTCCTCAACATGCTCACGCAATTCCTTTTTTTCTCTTTGAGTATTCTCGAGCTGCTCACACAATTCTTGTATCAATCTTCGAATAGTTTCCTCACACTCATGATATTCCTCTATTGACCTATGGTGTGCCTCCTCTCTCTCCCTATAAAGTTCATAGAGAGACTTTTGCAGGTTTTCATACTTTTCATTTACCCTGTTTACCAGTAGTGTTTGTAGAGCTTTTGGGTCTTCTCCCATGGGTTATTCATTATCTGTTCTATCCCCTAATTATCATGAGTGGGAGTTGAGATACCTGGACTTGCCATTTTTCTTGTGTTTTTCTGGCTTGCTCTGCCCATTTGGGATGAAAGTAACACCAGTTATGTGCTAGAACACAATCTTTTTTTTTTTTTTTTTGTCGGTCGTGGGGCTTGAACTCTGGGCCTGGGCGCTGTCCTTCAGCTCTTCAGCTCAAGGCGAGCGCTCTACCACTTGAGCTACAGCGCCACTTCCGGTTTTCTGGTGGTTTATTGGAGATAGGAGTCTCACAGTCTCTCCTGCCCGGGCTGGCTTTGAACCGCGAATCTCAGATCTCAGCCTCCTGAGTAGCTAGGATTACAGGCGTGAGCCACCGGCGCCCGGCTTAGAACACAATCTTAAGGTAAGCATCAACCAAAGTCTGGAGTTGTACAGTCAAAAGTCTGCTGATAAACTCTAGTTGAACAGATATATTTATTCAGCATCAAATAACTATATGTTAATGGGATACTAACTGCAAAGGAGAACTTAGCAAACCAGAAATTATTAGGTTTAGGGAGAGATGTGTATAAAAATAGGAATAGAGGGATGTAGAAAGGCAGAGGGTGAGTTAACTTAACTAAGTCATAATCTCAAAGCGGGAAAAAGGTTCGATAGAATGATAGCAGAGGGAGAGAAAAAAAGAGAAAGAGAAAAAAAGAGACGAAAAAATAGAAAAACAAATATTAAAAATTAAAAAGTTAAACATTTAAAAATTATGCAAAATTAACAATGTAATATTCATAGAAGAATGTGGATAGGGTAAGATAAGGGTAGGAATAGAAAGGAGACATGAAACACTTAAAAAGAAAAATGCTTAAAATATATAGATATAAAGAAGTAGTACTGCTATTAAAGCATTTAAGTCTAAAAGGTTTTGAATTGAGTAATAAATTCTGGATAATAAATTCTGATAATAAATTCTGTACAAAATGGGGGACAAGCTGTAATAATTGAATACGGGTATATCTGAAGATTAGCAGAATAGCAATTAAGTTATGCAAAGAAGAACAAACGAGAAGAAAAGGTGAAAAGAATGAGAAGGAGAGAAAAAAGTGGATCAAAAGCTAACTAGAGCTAAACAAAAAAGTTTTAAAAAAAGAAAAAGAACAAAAATGGAAAAAAAGAAAAAAGAGCACACATTTATACCCCTAAAATAAAAATTATAATAGGAAGAAAAAAATTAATAGAAAACAATTTTTTAAAGTTAAAAATTAAAAATTAAAGAAAAGTTTTAGAAAAAACATTTTTATAAAAGGTTCAAAAAATTCTTTGATTTTTTTTGGTGGGGGGAGATCCTGTATATGCCTTGTGTCCTTAACCAGTCTCTAGTAGGAGTATCTGGTATGCTTGTGGTGTTTGATTTTCCTGTGGCTTAATTGGTTTCTTAAGTCAGTTAGTTTGAGCAGGCAGAAAAATACTCTGCTTTACCCAGGATTTTGTGATCCTCCTCCCACGCTACTTCAATGGGAAGAAGATCTGTTTTGAGTTTCACAAAAGAGGGAGGTGGCTGTTTCCTCTAGTTTGGAGATGCTGTGATGAGGCTAGGTTCTGGGTAGAGTTGAGATCTTTCAGCAAAAAGTAGCTTTTCTCTGAGGGGCTAGCTTCTGACACACTCACAGAGACCCGCCTGGAGCCATTCTCAGGGTTTATGGTTTCTGAATTTCAATTCATTGTCAAGGCTGCTGTAGGCGGGGGGAAGTCTCTGGCTCTGTTTACCCAGTGAAGAAACCCACTCCTGGGGCTGTCGGCCTGAGCTGGGTGAATTTTCCCTGGGTTGAGCTGAGCCTGGCAGGTCAGGTTAGGGCTCTGTGTCCTGCTAAATGACTCTTGTTTTCTTCCAAGGCCTGAGTTGGAGCTAGCTGCTCAGCCAGGCCTTTGTCAGTCTCAAAGATGGAGATCTCTGGTAGTGTGTGCTCCCTGAGAAGGATTGAGGATGTCAGGCTTCTACTCACGCTGAGTCTTGGCTCCTGGGTCCTCTCTGGTCTGCGAACTGCAAGATGAAGGTTTCTGCTCCTTGTCAGTCCTTGCTTGTGTTGAATAGAATCTGCTCACCAGCCAAGTCTGGGGCCTAAGTCCCGGACTCTCTGTGTTGCAGGTATGGTAGCTATGGCAGCTGCAGCAGCCGATGCCACTGCCACCATAGTGGTGGCAGCTAGCAAGTGCTCAGATCTGTCTCCTTGCCTGGATTTTCCCTCTCTGGCCTAACTCTCTGTCCTGTGATGGCACACTTGGTGTGATTCTCTGGCCTAGGATTGTTCACTGGAACGCTAAAATTGCTTTCTATGCGAAAGCTTGTTTAGCCTACAACTTCTCCTCTGCCACCTTCCCAGAACTCTCCAACTACGATATTCTTTAAAAAATAGCGGAGGTATTTCTGATGCAATCAAGAGAGAAGTTTGTTATCAATGATGGAATTTGACAAAACAGTTGATATTTTTAACTGAAAAGAAAGAAGAAGAAGAAGAAGAAGAAGAAGAAGAAGAAGAAGAAGAAGAAGAAGAAGAAGAAGAAGAAGAAGAAGAAGAAGAAGAAGGAGGAGGAGGAGGAGGAGGAGGAGGAGGAGGAGGAGGAGGAGGAGGAGGAGGAGGAGGAGGAGGAGGAGGAGGAGGAGGAGGAGGAGGAGGAGGAGATTGCAATGAAAGGCAAACACTGTAGTTTGTGAGGAAGGTGCATGGTAGTCTACATAAATATACAAACATGTTTACAGGTTTACATATTTACATGTTTTCAGTATGTTAGTTTAACATGAAGTCAACCAATAAAGAAATAAAAAATCTTGTACATCTCAAACAAGTTTTATCATTTAGGTGGTGGGGGGAGTGTAGTTGTGGAGATGTAAGGGAAGGGATGGTAGGGAAAAAACAGGAGGAGGCAACAATGCTTGATAAGAAATGTATTCATTACCTTGCTCATGACACTGTAACCCCTCTGTACAGTATTTTACCAATAGAAAAAACATTTAAAACTAAAAAAAAATCTATGCAGGGAATTTGTAACTAAGTGGTAGAGTATTTGCCTATTATATGTGAAGGATCCTTGTTAAGGCAGGTGGAAAATGCATAACAGACCAAAAATTTAAAAAAAAAATTATACACGAAGAACAATAAAGCGTATGGTTTGGGCCAAATAAGTGGTTTACTCCCAAAAGAGAAGTAAGAACATATGATTTTGGTGGTATATACTTGGAATACAAACATTCAGTCTTTGGGGGTTCAAGTGTTCAAGGCCAGTCCTCTAAAAAACAAGAGGAGGAGGGACATGACAGAAGAAATAATAGAGATCTGAAACAAATTAAACTTCATCTGGATGGTGGGAAGAAGTCTGTCAGCTGTATTTTTTTTCTTTTAAATAAGTTTCTTGCCTGTCCACCATGTGAGTATGCAACAACAAGGGAGCACATTAAAGCCTTGGTGAAGTTGAACTCTCAGTAAATTGAATTTTCTGGGTTCTAGATCTGGTCCTTCAGAATTTCCGTTGAGTACAAATAACTTGCTCTAAGCTATTGGGAGCTGGTCTAAAGGAATTTTGTTATAGAATCACAATGGAATTGAAATGCACAGCTATACCTCTTTCTCTAAAGGAAGACTCATGGTTTTGGCAGTAGGAGAGTTCAAGCTGAGGACTTCCAATTTTCTGAGCAGGGATTCTACCACAAATTCCCTACTGCATTCCTTGTTCTTCATTTTGAACATATCAACACACAATCTTATGGATTTCAAGGATTCTGATGTCAACTCTTTGATAAGAAACTAACATGAAAAATGATGATGCTCTCTTTTTTCTCACTCCTGTAGATGTTAATAACCTGCTTCATGGAGGTGTATGGAATAGGGCATTTTGCTACAGTATCAGATGATTCTGAAGTGATACCACTATTCTTTTGACATCAGTCATCCTAGATTCAAAGAAAAGGACATTGAATATCTTGAGTAAATTGATGAGGTCTTTAAGAGCCAAATGTTAGAGCAGCTTTTTCGATTATGGATGCCATGAAGTATCCTACTGGATTTAAATTCCAAGTGAGAAAACAGCCACTTCCATGACCCACCTAAGTATAAAACTTTCTTGGTCTTAGATTCTTCGCATTTTAATGGAAATGACAAAAGTGCAACCTATTGACTTTATAAGTGGACTGCATTACATAATTAAATAGTTGTCAAAATTCACTGAGTTGAATAGAGAACATGCCTAATTTGTATTAAAGTAGTAATGCATTGCCATTAATACACGGGTGTGTTTTATCAGTAAATTTTGAAAAGAAAAAAGAGTTTCTACAGAGGATTAATCCTGGCAATAGTCACTTTACAGTAGGCTGATACTACCTGCCTTCTTGCAACCACATGCTATTGTTGAATGTGATATTGTTTTACTTCTACTCTAAAGCTATGGGACTCGTCTTGGATTCCATTTACAAGACACCAAAGTGCATACGGATAATACAACCTTTTAAAGACCAGAAATGATTTATTTTATGGTGCCAACAATAAATAAACTCCATAACAAATAAAGATTTTAAGCTTATTTTAAGCAGTTGTGCAAAGAGGGTTATAATTCAACAAATAGGGACACCTGCTGTGCCTTAACTAGTTTGAATTTTCCCTTTATTGTCAAAGTAAAAAAAAAATCTGTATCCACTTTAGTGCAAGTTTCCAATTGGATACTTTGTCATATGCCCCATGACCTAGAAATACATGGGAATCAATTTTGTTTTTAGATTGTTGGAGCAAGTTCCAAGACCTGCACAAATAGTGAATGTAAGCCACTGATTGGTGTATGTTTGACTCCTGCACATGGCCAGAGTTCTAGCAGGAGCAGACATGAGGACATGGATACTACTCAAGGACAAAATCTTTGGGAGCAAACACTAGGACCTGGAAGCCACCAAGAAAAGAATACACTTTCTGATGCACTTGAAATTCCTGCAACACTGTCATGGCAGCAGCAGTGGCATCACTCACGTCCCTGTGGGAATCTTGGCAACAGTCCTCCAGGCTCAAGACCAAAAGATCCAGTGGGTTCATGCCAAGCTGTGATTGGTCCATTGCAGCCATTGTGAGTAGTCTCTGCATTCCATGACAGTGCTGGGAGTTCCTGGTGACCTACTAGATTCAGTGCTACATTGACGATTTTGAGTGTTTTTTTTTTTTTTTGGAGGGGGGCTATGTTTTCTTTGAGTTTGGGTATTTTCTTTTGTTTATTGCTCTGGGTTTTTTATTTTCTTAGCTAAGTTTAGGTAGATTTACTCCTTGCCATCTTAGCAGAAAGATGGAAGAACAGAGTGAATTATCCTCAAGCTCCTCAGAGAAGGAGATTTTCACTGAACAAGACAGTATGGAGAAGATAATTGGCTATGGCAGGAGAAGATTTTCCCTGAACAATACAGTGTGAAGGAGGAGATCACTGACTATGGTAGCTATGGATATGTAAAGTTGCCCTAGCACCACCTCATAGACACTGGGGTGATAGTAAAAGTAATCCTGAAGGGAGAGTTCAACAATTTTCAGTTTAAAAATGAGATGGAGAGGCTGGGAAGGTGGCTCAGTGTTAGATGTTTGCCTTACATGCATGAGGCCTGAGTTCATTTCCTCAGCACCACATAAACAGAAAAAGCCAGAAGTGATGCTGTAGCTCAAGTGGTAGAGTGCCAGCCTTAAGCTGAAGAGCTCAGCGACAGTGCCCAGGCCCAGATTTCAAGCCCCAGGACCCACAAAAACTTTTTAAATGAGATGGACATTATTAAGATTTTCTATCACCCACACATGATCAGGTCATACCAGGTGAGGGAGAAGGATGAGCACCTAAACCTTGCAGTGGAACTGGAAATCCAGAGACCTTCTAAGATAAATGTGAAAATCTTACCACTTATTCAAGAATGAAGTCAGATGATTGTTCAGACAGATTTTGAGGACTGTGCATTACTTTAACGAATATAGAAATGAACACTGAGACATTAAACCCAACAACATCGTGTTGGATGACAAAGGCAATGTGAAGGTCAATGACTTTGGTATGAGCATAAGGATGTCCCCAGAATAGTTGCTGAAGGACATATTCCATACATTAATTTTTTCCCTATAAAAAATTTCTGCATGAAAATTACAGTGGCTACAAAGTAGACATCTGGTGCTTGAGAGTCTCATTTGTATTCTATGAGGATGGCAAATTTTCCATTTGAATATATGAATTTTAGCCAGATACAGGTAATTGTCTTGGAGGTCACATACATTTCTCCATTCACCTGTACCCAAAAAAACATCATCTTGAAACTGTAAACTTCAGACCCAAAGCAGAGGCACAGTATAGAAAAAAAAATGGAGATAGGCTCAACCAAGTTGAGGAATGTTTCTTATGTCCTGATGAGTCAATATGTAATGCACTAATCCCTATTATTTTTGCACTCATGTGTGATATAAGGTACAGCCTGCCTGGTATAAACAAAATGATATTGGACAGGACATTAAATGAAATCATGGTCATCTATTTTTTATTTTAAAAAAATGCCAAAGCAGAATGACAGCACTGAAATTAAATCATAGCCTTCTATTTTTATAGTGTGCCCATCTCCTGCAGATATATAGTATGTATTTATGTATATATCTCACAAATATATTACATATTAAATATATTACATGTAATTATATGTGAATAAATATATATAATTTTGGAGATGCAGTTTCATGGAATTCTCTGCTTTTGCTTCAAGCCAACGTTCTCCTCATCTGAGCCTCCTTAGGAGCTGGGATTATAGACCAGAACCAGGTAAAATATTTCCTAATAAATGCAGCAGAGAGCCTGTCTTTAACTTCCAAGAAATACTAGAAACTTGAAGACAATAGAATGATGAATGTAACAAAAATCAATTAACAGTGTAAAATTTCCAAAATTTATTTTATACAATAATTAGGGGACACTGTTATTTGATTTTTCCTTGAAAAAAGATTAATAAAAAATTAAAGACAAATATAGATATCAGTTGGAAGCGTGAAAGTAAGTGGAAGGCCCATAAGTTCAAGTCCTAATACTAACCCATAACCATACACTAAATTAATTTTTGTAAGTCTTTTATTGTAAAAATACTCTATAGAGGGGTTACAGTTAAATGAGCAAGGTAACGAGTACATTTCCTAACAAGCATTATTGCCTCCTCCTTTGTTTTTCTCCACGATCCCTTCCCTCCCACCTCCACAACTACTCCACCTACCTCTGAAGTTGAAAAGTTCGTTTTTAACGTACTGTCTTGTACATCGCATTTTTACAATGGGTCAACCTGTATATCTATTTAAGCATATTCTGTTTTCCTTTAACCTCCCAAATTAGAGAAGTGTATATACAAGATGCAAGGCACCAGAATCAAATACAGTGAATACAGGGGTTTTACTGTGGGGGGAGGAACGTACAACACAACCAAAAATCACATGGTACCATATAAATACATTAGAAACAATAGCAAGAAAGGAAAAACCACTTGTGTCCCAATCCTGGGGTTCATTTCACTTAACTTCATCGTATCTGATCACATGTACATAGATTTGGAACATTTCTGCTTGTCCTAGTCATATACTAGTTATTGTAAATAAGATAAACCATGGGACCTGTTTCTTTGGGCATGCCTTACTTGACTTAACATACTTTTTTCCAAGTTTTTCCATTTCCTAACAAATTGGAAGATATCATTCTTTCTGATGAAGACATAGAATTCATATACGTATATATATGCATGTATATATATATATATATATATATATATATATATATCATATTTTCTTGATCCATTCATCTACTGAGGGGCATCTGGATTGGTTCCATATCTTAGCTATGTTAAATTATGCTGCAATAAACATACTTGTGCTGGTAACTTTAGTATGACCTTGTTTGTGATCATTTGTGTAAATGCCCGAAAGTGGGATTGCTGGATCATAGGGGAACTCTATGTGGAGACTTTTGAGGAACCTCCATACTGCTTTCAAATGTGGCTGAACAAGTTTTACACTCCCACCAACAATGCAGTAGGGTTTCCTTTCGGCCATATCCCCTCCAGCATCTGTTGTTATACCCATTCTAACAGGTGTAAGTTTGAATCTCAATGTTGTTTTGATTTGCATTTCTTTTAGGGCTGGAGAAGTTGAACATTCCTTCATGTGTCTATTGGCCATTGTTATTTCCTCTTCAGAGAAGTTTCACTTCAAGTCTTTAGCCCACTTATTTTTATCAGGTAGTTGTGTCTTTGATGATTTGTTGTTGGGGAATTTCATTTTTTGAGTTCCAAGCATATTTTAGATATGAAACCCATGTCTATTGTATGGCTAGTGAAGACCTTCTCCTAATCCATAGGATTTCTATTGATTTTGCTAGCTATGTCTTATGCCATGCAGAAGCTCTGAACTTTCATGCAATCCCATTTGTTCAACTGTTCTTTGAAGTTGTGTTTCTGGGTCTCTATTAAGAACATTTCGGCCTGTGCCAAGGAGACCTAGGGTTTCTCTTATTTCTTCCAGTAATGTTTTCAAGGTATCCGCTTTGACTCTGAGGTTGACAATTAATTTTTTAGGCCAGTGCTTATTTTCTTTTCCATCTTTTGTGTTCATAGGACTGTGTGTATTTTGTGTAAACAGGCTGCTCTACAAAGTATCATTCCAGGTCATATAGTAGTTATTAAATGGCTCTATGTAAGTATTTTGTAATGACATAGAGCTTTCTAATGACTTACTTACATAAATCTATTAATGTTAATTATCATGAAAAATGTGAAACCTCTATTCTTTTGCCCATCTCCATCCTTGTTATCTGTGTTGTGTAGCAGTTTATATCACAGTCAGCATAACTGAAGCTGGCGCATCGAACAGACATGTACTTGTTGGATCCTGGCTGTGAGATGGCCCCAAACACAGCAAATATCAGCATCAATGAGACCGAAGTAATTGTCCCAGGTGCCTAGTTGTATGAATGTCCTCAGCTTCCAATGGTCTCACTTGCTTCTGTCAGAAGCGTGGTGATGGTCTGTCACCATCAAAATTCACACTGAAGCTTAACTTCTCAATGTAGCAATATAAGGAGGTGGAACTTTTAAGAGAAGTTTCAGTCATAAATGGATTAATGTGATCTCATCAATTTTCAAGGGACTAACAGTGTCACTGTTAAGTTTTTGAAATCAACCTATGCCCCTTACTCCCTGTCATTCTAGCACATGTCATGATGCGGAGAAGCTCTGTGATATGATGCACCTAGGGGAACTTGTCCCATGTGCTACCATGTGATTTAGACTTTCCAGCCACTGCTATTGTGATTGAAATAGACCTTTTATTCCTTATGAAATATACAGCTTCAAGGATTTTGTTAAATGACCAAATGAACTTAGATGCTATTCTTTCTATGTTTTCATGGAACTGAGGATTAAACTGAGGGCCTTACACTTACTAGGCAGATATGGTACCAGTTGAGCCTGCATGCTCCCAACCCTTTTTATTTTTTAGTTTGCTTTTTATATAGGGTCTTGTGCTAACTTCAATCAAGCCACCCTCAGTACCCAATCTTCCTATACCTCTACATCCCAATATCTGGATTTACAGGCCTGTGACACCACAGTTTGCCCCTTAGAATATGCTATTCTTTTGGGGAAAGAGAAACAGACCCCTGAGATGCTTATGTGGTTTTGTGTATGTGCTTGTGTGTGTGTGTGTGTGTGTGTGTGTGTGTGTGTGTGTGTGTGTGTGTGTGTATGTGTGTGTGTGTGTGTGTGTGTATTCATGGGAACTGTTCTTGGTGATTTACTTATTACTGAGGGTGAGTATTCCTAAAGAATCTGTATTCTTAATTCCTTTCACAGAAAAAGAAATGCTTCTCTTCGTGCAAATGGTTCTCAACTGTATTCTTAGCTCTTCAGAATGCTGAGATTTGGGGATAACATTGTTAAGCCAGGTGAGCCAGGAAAAGTCCATGACACTCTTTTCTCCAATTAATCACCAAAAAAAGTCAAAAATGGATCTGTGGCTTAAGTAATATAGTAGTATTCTTGAGAGAAAATATAGGAATAGCAACTAGAGCCTCATTAAGGCTCAGGACCAGTACCCGTACAAAATCTTAGCTAGCACTCGTGCTATTACAACGAGCTCTTGTGCAGTTACAAGTCACCATTATATCTAATGGATAATCTCTACAGGACAGTTGCAGTAAAAAATATCTTGTATTTCTTCATAAGATATGTTCTTTCTGGACCAGTTTTATGCCCCATTTCTCTTTCTGGAATGATGTCTTCATTTTGAAATAGAGGAAAAATTCAGCGCGGAATTTGCTTCCGGATCCCTCCCAAATGCATTATTAACATGTTTTTTTTTATTTTTTGGCAATCTTGGGGAATGAACTCAGGTCCTGGGCACTGTCACTGAGCTGCTTCTTTGCACAAGGCTAGCACCCTACGCACAGTGCCACTTCTGGCTTTTTCTGTTTATGTGGTACTGATTAATTGAACCCAGGGCTTCATTCATGCTAAGCAAGCACTCTAACACTAAACCACATTCACAGCCACATGTTCTGTCTAAAATATGTCTAACGTGTTTACCTCTGTCCCATCTCTGAACCCACTGCCACTGCTCTTCAATATATCCTGTTTAACTCCTATTTTTCATTCCCTATAACTGCCAAATTATTTTCCACTCGACGTAAGGAACTATCTTAAATTTCACACTTCATTGGCTAAAGTCAATCAATAACTTAACATTACCAGTATCTGAAATTGAGGACAGAATAATAAAAACCCTTTTCCACATTTTTTTCGGCAGTGGGCTTGAACTCTGGACCTTGGGCACTGTATTTCAGCTCTGCAGCTCAAGGCGAGTCCTCTAACACTTGAGCCCCACAGTGCTACTTCCAGTTTTCTGAGTTTATTGGATAGAATAGTCTCTTGGCCTTTCCTGCCCTGGATGGCTTTCAACCGACAGCCTCAGATCTCATACTCCACATAGCCCCAGTGCCCAGCTAATAAATAGCTTTTCATATGTATCAGGTGATACACAACAACTCAGACCCTTGGGAAGTCTTGTATCTTCCAGTCTGGCCAGGATCTCACCCCACAATATGCTCTGGTAGAAAACAAAATTAAGGACATTCTACAAATGTAATTGGGTCCCACAAGAGTTGGGTATAAGTTATTTCCAAGGAGTGAGTGCAAATTAAGGCCTTTCTAGAAGTCAATGACGCCAACAGAATGAATCAAGCAGTAAGGAGAATATGTTTGTCAAGAAAGTATGGGGGTGTCTAGGAGCTGACAACAGTGAGTGTATGATAGGTGACCAGAAAGCAGAAACCACAGTCTCACAACCACAGGACCTACATCCAACCAGGCATCCCTTAAGCTTGTAAGAGATCCCCAAATTCTACGAGACTCTAGCCTGGTGGCCCTCTGCTATAGACAAACAACACCCAAACTACCAGCCCAAACTTCTAACCTACAATATTTGGTATTCAATGGATGAACAAATAAATTTGTGGTAATTTGCCACATAACATGAATAAATAAATGCATCTCTCAGAATGCTGTTGCCTCACACCTGTAATCCCAGCTACATAGTTGACTGACATCTGAGGATCCAGATTTAAAGGGATATCAAGCAGCAACATCTGTGATATTCATATTGCCAATAACTAACAAAAACCTGGAAATGGTGGTATGGCTTAAGTAGTAAGGCAGCAACCTTAAGGGAAAAGATAAGTAAAAGCAGAAGACCCTAAGTTGAAACTCCAATACCAGCACACACACACACACACACACACACACACACACACACACACACACACACACACACACACACACACACACACAAACACACACACACACACAACCACAAAAAAGAATAGGAAAATGAAAACATTTGTTGAAGACCACTTGGTATTTTCTCTTCTCTGTGTAAAGCTCCAACATCTCTCAAAGTTTTTCCTTGTGCTTGAAGTAATTTATTAAAATTCTATAACACCACCATAAAAATATCTAACTACACAACTACACAAATATGTTGGCCACACACTTTTCTATATATCATATTGTAATTGTTACTGCAAACAAAGTAACTTTCCTACTAATTTAGTCTAATTACAGAAATTGGATTTGTATCTTAGTTTAAATTAAACTTCTTAACTAATCAAAGGGAAAACTTATGCTATATCGTCAGCTACATTCCTTTCTGTCACTTTTCCTACAAATGAAAGTAGTTGATTACAGCATTTAAAATTCCTATATCCCAAATCAATACGAGACTGATTAAAACAAAAAATTTTAAAGTGTTTTCAATTCCTGTCTCATTTGGACAAAGTACTTAAAGATATCTTTGGACTTCCATAGAGATATCATATCCAAAAGAACTATAAATTCTGACCTACGTCTATAAACATCCCATGGAAATTTCTAGAACATTCCATTTTTCTTAGAACAATTCAGGCTACCAACAAACTCACTAATGGTGAGAAGAGAAGAATCAAGTTTGCAATGACATTTTACAAAAGCCTTATTCACATGTGGATACATACATAAAGCTGTGAAATGTTCAGGTATACCTGGAAAGAAAAGGAACTCACCCTTCAAAGAGAGCAAAACCCTTGGCAGGAACTACACATAATGGCACTTTAGCTCTTTGCTCAAGCCTGGTGCTCTACCACTTGAGCCATACTCCACTTTTGGCTTTTTAGTCATGAATTGAGGACAAAGGCATCATGATCTTTCCTGACCAGGCTGGCTTTGAACCTTGATCCACAGATCTCAGTCTCCTGAGTAGCCATCATTACAGGAATGAGCCATCAATGCTGGCATTAGTGACAGGCCAACACAATGATTTCAAGCCCCAATACCAGTACAAAAACCAAAATCACAATCAAACTTAATAACCAATAAATATACTAATAGCCTATTAAACCAATATAATTAAATGTGGAGGAATGTGAAAGACATCAGAAAATTATTATCATTATTAGATTCTCTGATTTTTTAAAAATTAAAATTACTTTCCTAAAATGTAAAATAACTACAGAAGACCCCTGGTACCAAGGTGTATTTTCAAATGAGATAGCTGTTTAGGACAAACTGAAAATGCTGAAGAAAACAAAGAATTTTAGAATTCAAAGATTACTACACAGAAAATATACCTGAGAATCTGTGCTTTGAAACTGTTTCAAGTAGCTACAATAATTACACAAAAAACGACTGTTCTTATCATTAATACTCCACAAAAACAGGTCTACTTTATTCCCTTTATATAAGAATGCTCTGAAAAATTTTTCACTTTTCAAAAATGACACTAAAAAGACTCTGTCTTTCAACAACCCCAAATTTTTTATCTTAGCATTTATAATAAATATATCAAGTATCTTCTTTGGATTTGTAATATCATAACAACTTTTAAATTGTTCTTTTATCTTTGATGCTGAGGAGGGGTGTATTTTCACAAAAGAGGACAGGGAAACACTCAGTAGATCACTTGATTTAAATGTAAGTGGATTACTTTGGAGGCTGAGATATGAAAATCATGGTTGAAAACCAGCACAGGCAGGAAAAAAGAGACTCTTATCTCCATCTGAAAAACAAAAAGCTGGAAGATGTGGCTCAAGTGGGAGGGCGCTAACCTTGAGCAAGCAAAATCAAAAGGGTGGTTGGGATAGAGGACAGCACCCAGGGCCAAACTTCAAACTCAAACATCATCACACATATACACAAATAAATCTGACAACAATTCAGATTAATATCATCTGAACTGCCTAATGGGAAAAGTGCATGAGAATTTAAATATATATTTATTTTTTTCTAAATATATTTATTTTTAAGAAATACATTTTTGCAAAAAATACATTAGCATTTTCAATTATGGTTAAAACTTTTACATGATTGCCAAGCGTCGGTGGCTCACACTTGTAATCCAAGCTACTCATGAGGCTGAGATATGAGATTGTGGTACAAAGACAGCCCATGCTGAAAAGTCCGTCAGACTCTTATCACCTGAAAGTTGGAAGTGGAGCTGTCGCTCAAGTGAGCACCAGTCTTGGGCTGAATCACTGAGGGACAGTGCCTAGGCCCAAATTTCAATCCTCATGACCAAAATTAAATTTTTTACATGGTCAAAACACAAGAAAAATTCTGGGAATATATTGGCTGGCATACTTCATTCTGCCTTAAGCAAAGGAACTTCGTGTTTGGATTTGGAAACACTATTATAAGATCATTTTTGCCATAGCATCATTTTGGTTCAAGTTAAAGTGTTTGGCCTACAAAAGGAGGCTTGTGGTCAAGATATGAAAATTTATCTTAAATCATCAATGCAACTGAATTGATCTCTTTTGTGGTGAAGTTCCTCACGTCACTCAATGTTAAGATGTCTAGGATGACACATACATTAACTCACAACCTTTCAACAAATCTAAACAGTCAGACTGAGCATGGTGGATATTGTTAGTATGGAATGTAGCATGCAAGATAGAAAAGGAGGAACCTGAGGGGAGCTTCAGACCACAGTAAACTCACTTAAGATGAACTTATGTTCCTGATGAGTAGATGTTGAAGGCATCATCACTAAGTTTCCAAGGATATGTTGTATCCCTCAACAGCTATATAGTGAGGAAAAGCCTGTCATAATAAGTTTCTAACAATATTTCTGTTTCTATATCAGTTTCTACCAACATTTCTGTTTCTAGACTATGATTGTGTCTAACTAGATTACTCAAAACCTAAAAATTTGAAACATTCCAATACAGTGGAACATACCATTTTCTTTCCATCTTACACTCAGATGTAAGGAGAATTTTAAAAAGATGTTCTGGTGCTGGTTTATAGTTCATTGAGAGTTCTTGACTAGCTAATGAAATGTCCTGGGTTCAATCCTCATAAATACAAAAGAAGATACAAAATCAGGAGGCCAAGTCCAGAAAGTGGAAAGTAATTCAACTAAATCTCCTGAAACACAGACAACTCTCCTGGGATGTGTTAGGAAAAGAAGAAGAAGAAAGGCCTCCCCTGGCACCTGCCATAGCTAACAAGTGTGTTATATCTGGACCAATCAAACCTCAGGCAATCAAAACTGAAGAACCCAAACCATAAAGACTGTGATTGACTACAGTGTATTGAGAGATGAGGGAGGGAAAATGGGGAGAAGGAAGGCTGGTAATGACATCTGACCATGGTACCCGCACCTGGGCTGACAGTGACCAGGAAGATGGAGGTCTAGGAGGTGAAGAATAATAGACCCTTGGGCAGTGAATTTTTGTATGCCCTAGAAGCTGTGTTCAAGCCCCAGTTGTGGAACAACATAGAGGTAAAGAAAAGGAAGAGAAAAAAACAGAAAGGAAAAGGAAAAAAAAAGAAAAGGACTTATCACTTGAATACATTTTATACATTAACTATGTCTCATGGGTATAGGTAATATTAATCTGTTACCCCAGATATGTGCTATTCTATGAATTGGTCTTTACTACAAACCTTTTCCCAGGATGCCAGAGAGTTTTGTCCTGCCAGGTGAATAGTTAGATGGAGTTTCATTCCTTTAGTCTATATTTTGGGGCATGGGGACTCTAGTAGGCTGGGCTTACCTCCGACAGATCACAGATGAGCACAGGCACACAGCACATGGAGAGAACTCTACTGGACAGCACTGTTTCTGTTAAGTGGACCCAACCCCTTTTCTTCCTCCCCTACTAACACCTCCACTCTGATACGTACCTTGCCCATTACCTCCCCATGTTTTCCCAGCCTTCCACCCTGCTATGTGCTCTACCCCCCATTTTGGATCAATCCCCTTCTTGATGTCAGACACCCCTCAGTGCTCCATTAATTCTCCTGACCCACCCATCTCACAGCCCTCACTGCCTGGCCCTCCACTTCCGTGTGAACACAGGCATGGGAAAGGGGATGTGCCTATGTCCAGCACTTACTACATAATGCCAGGTGCCAGAATGTTCCAAACATGAGCTATGGCTGCCACAGAGAAGGAAAGCCCAGGTCAGACTCTGATCCTCCTCCATGCCTGGGTAAGCCTGGACAGCCCCCAGGGCTCTCTGGTTTACCTGAGTTCACTGGTGGTTGTGGGGCTGGAGATGCAGACCTCACAGCCATCTCCTTAACCAGTTCTGTGCCTTCCTGAGGGATATTTGCCTTCACTGTGTGGACCTCCATCTTCCTATTCAGTGTGGGCCTAGCTGTGGGCACCATCCCATGATGACCCTGATTTGAGGTGAGAGAGCTCCCCTCCCTAAACCCCTCTCTATTGCATTTTCTTCTCTGCTCCTCTATGGGAGCCTCCCATCTCAGACCAGTTTCAACTGAAGTGGCCCATCCCTTCTTCCTGGGCCCCAATATCCCCTGCCAGAATCCCACTTCGACCACCACTCAGCACACCCACCCCTGTCCCCTCAACACATGGGCCACCCCTGCCCAGTTCTCTGGCCCTCCAGTGCCCCAAAAACCTTAGTTGGGTTAAGGGTGTTGGGACCCATCTGCCAAAGGCAACCCTACAAGACCCAGTTTCAAGGTAAAGGGGCACAACTCCCTCTAATCTTCTCCTCTCCACCACTGATGGTGTGAACCTCACCCTCAACCCGCCCCCACTCTTCTCAGTGTAGGAAGATTTGTGGGTGAGGGAATGAAACTCCTCCATAGAAGGAAGATAGGGACTTAGAAGTCACCCCCCATCCCCTCTTGGTCATGCCCTCAGTATTCACCTATTGTTATGAAGGAACTTCTTGAGGCATTGGAGCTGAGAAAGATGTTGCCTCTCCTAACTGGTGCTGCATCTGTTGCAGAGACATGGTCCCCCCAGTGCCTCTTAGGCATCACCAGCCAGCAAACCTCCACTTTCAAGGACACTGTGCAGTTAACTGCTGGAGCCATCACCAAAGACCAAGATTCAATGTAGTGTCCCCCTCCTCTCGCCCCCTTACATTGCCCTCTTCTCCATTCTCTCCTCTGCCCCCCAGCAGGAGCCATCCCTAGGACAGGGCTCTTAAGTGTTAAGTGAGCTGAATCTCTCTTCTTCTCCCCTTTTTATTGCTAGGTTCTCCACTGGGGTCCCCTTCCTCATTATCCCCCTGCCCATCAGCAACCCTACACTGTCCTTCACCTTCCCAAAACCAATTGTTTCCCCTGTCCACCCCAAATCATGCTTCCTCACCCAAGTGCCTGCCTTACCCTTTGCTTTCCCCACTCCATCCCCCATCCCTTACATCCCCTGCCACCCATTCCCACCATTCCGCATCCCAACCCTTCCTGTGTGAAAGGATGTGTGTGGCATGCACGTAAGTAGACGATGCAATTGGACTGAACCATGGCAACACAGTCGTTGGAGAAGGAAAGCAGGGAATCAGAGTCTTCCCTGTCCACCATTACACCTTTGACCTTGTAGCACATTTGGTTGCTCAGTTCCCATACATCTGCTGGTACTGGAGCTAATGTTGGTTCGTCTTTATCCTGACCATGTGGGACCTCTACTTTCCTGGTCAGTTTTGGGGCCATGGGCAGGAGCCATACCTGAACAGTCCTGAATCAATGAAAGTGGGGCCTAACTCCTCCCAGCTGGTACCCCTCTCCCTGCCCACCCTTATCCCCACTCACCTCTTGACCCTAGTGCCCCACCCCCCCTCCCTGTCCACCTCCTGGCTCAGCCCCTCTGTGGGAAAATATGTTCAGGTGAAGGAACATGCATGTGTTCACATACAACACACAGAAGTGGTGCCAGACTGGTCTGAATCCAGTTGTGGTGGCCGCAGAGAAGGAAGGCCCTGGCTCAGAGTTTTCTCAGCATCCCTTCCCAGCTATGACTTGTAGAGTTTCGGGTTCCTTGTTTTCCCCATGTCCACTGGCATTTATGGGGTTGGAGGTGCAGCCCTTGCCTCCCTCTCTCAACTGGTGTTATGCTTGGCACAGCCACTAGGGGAGCCTGAGGGATCTTCAGCTTCACCATATGACCTTCCTGCTCAATGTGGGCCCAGCTGTGGGAGCTATCTTCAGAGGACCACATAAGGTACATGAGCCCCTCTCCTTCATTCCTTGTTTTGTAATTTCTCCCCTGACCCCTGTGGGAGAAATTTCAGAACAGCCCCAGCCCTGTTTTGAGAAAATTTGGTTCCACCCCCTCTTCTGAGGCTTCTATAACATCTGTTCCACCTCCTCTCTTGGCTGTGGCCTGTTTTCCTGGGGATTATGGGACAAGAGCTGGGGATGCTGCCACAATCAACAACCCACTATAGCTTCAACTGCAACAAGGAGGTTCTGCATATGGACCTCTTCATCCTCACCTGGTACGCTTCCATATTTCTGGTCTGTTTCTTTCCAAGTGATGGTGCCATCCCACATGCCCTGGTTTCGAGGTAAGTGGACCACATCACCCCTACTTAGAAACTGATCTTGGGAGAAGGGTTGTGCCCCTGTGTATACATTCATAGGAACACACAGACATGATGCCAGATTGAACTGGAGATGCTCAACAGGACCAAGAGAAGGGAGGCCAGATCTTGTAGTTTCTCCCCTCCCCAACTTGCTTTCTCCACCATGGTCTGTGTATCCCAAGGTTATAGTACTGGAACTGTGGATGCTACTGTCCTCCTCAACCAACACTCCTTCTGTCCCTGTCTGACATAAGTGGGTGCCCTTCCACTCTACAATTGAGGGAACAAATTGCTGGTAATGGATTTTGTGCATTAATGCATGTGTTTACTGGAATGTATGCAGGTTGTGCCAAAGTCGCGAGGCAGGTGCTACATTAGACCTAGGAGAAGTAAGGCCAGGTCTTGCAGACTGCCCTGAGGTGGAGCCCAGTTAACTGTTCTTCACTTTGTGGACTGCATCTTGCTGGTTCCTCCCAGTAGTCCCAGTTACTCTCATCCCAGATACACCAATTTTGTGGCCCTTCTTCCTCGTTTCTGGGAAATAATCCCCGGGTGGGGTTTTTTGTGTATGTGATTGTAACTGTGCATACCAAAGCTTGAGGTACACACATTTGCCTCTTCCTATTAAATTGTGGTTTCAAGGGAAGGAAGGCCATACGCAGAGTATTTCAGGCTTCGTTTCCAGGCTATAGACTGCATTGCCCTGGGTTATGTGCTTAGAGCCTGCAAAGATTCTGTCCTTCCAAACCAGTGATCCACCTGCTACAGAACATGATGAACTCTTTTTCTTTACTTTTTTTTAATACTGTAGAGATTGTTTACAATTACATGAGAAAGTGTTTACAATTACATGAGGGCACATCCCTTCCAGCATCTGTTATTAGAGTTATTTTTTATATTAATAAGTTTTTTATATTATGAAAAAACCATACAGAAGAGTAACAATGACATTAACAAGGTAATGAGTACATTTCTTATCAAGAAAGAAATGTACATGAGTACATTTCTCATCAAGCATTGTTGCCTCCTCCTTTGTTTTTCCACTACCATCCCTTCCCTCCCATTTCCACAACTATACATCCCTAACCCCTGCCTAAATTGTAAAGTTTATTTTTTAACAGTGTTTTGTACATCTCATTATTACAATGGGTCAAGTTGTATCCCTTATTAAACATTTTGATTTTTTCCCTTCCCCTCCCCAAATTATACCAACATCGAATACAGTGAAATGGGATAGACCGTGGGGGAGGAACATACAAAGCAACAAAAAAAAATCACATGGTACCTTATAGGTACGATAGAAAAAATAACATTAAGGGCAAAAAAAAAATCTGTCCCAATCTTGGGGTACATTTCACTTACTTTCATCTTATCAGATCATAAGAACATAGCTTCTGACATTTTCTACTTGTCCTAGACATATACTAATTATTGTAAATAAGGGAAACCATGGGAACTATGTTTCTGTGGGCCTCGCTTACTTCACTTAACATAAATTTTTCCAAGTCTGATGGAGGCATACAATTCCATTTTCATGATCCATTCTTCTACTGAGGAGCACATGGGCTGCTTCTATATCTTGCGTATGTTAAAAATGGTGTGATAAATATCGTTGTGCTGGTAACCTTAGTATGGCTTTGTATGTTATCGTTTGGGTAAATGCCCAAAAGTGGGATTGCTGGGTTATAGGGGAGCTCTATGTGGAGTCTTTTGAGAAGCCTCTATGTTACTTTCCAAAGTGGTTGAACAAGATTACACTCCCACCAAAAATGCAGTAGGGCTCCCTTCTGGGCACATCCCCTGCAGCATATGCTGTTAGAGTTCTTTTTTGTATTAATAAGTTTTTTATATTGTGAAAATACCGTACAGAGTGGTAACAATGACAAGAGCAAGGTAATGAGTACATTTCATATCAAGCATTGTTGCCTCCTCCTTTGTTTCCCCTCACTATCCCTTTCCTCCATCTCCCTCCCTGGCCCCCCAAAGTTGTAAAGTTCGTTTTTCAACATAACATCTTGTACATCTCATTGTTGCAATGGACCCACCTGTATCCCTATTTAAACAATTTTTTTACCCTTCCCCTCCACAAATTATACCAACATCAACTACAGGGAAAACATGGGTTATACCATGGGGGAGGGAAATACAAAGCAAAAAAGAAATCATCTTTTAAATATGTTAGAAATAATAAAAAAAAACATTTGAGTCCTTATCTTGGGACTCATTTAGACTAACTTCAACTTGTCAGACTGCTTCTGCTTGTCTCAGACATATTCTACTTATTGTAAGTAAGGGAATCCTTGAGACCTATGTTTCTTTGGGCCTGGCTTACTTCACTTAACATAATTTTTTCCAAGTCTTTCCATTTCCTAAAAAATGAGGCAGTATTTTTCTTAATAGGAGAACTGTCTTCAACAACCTTTCCCCCTTCGACCCCAATTTGATTCCAGTTCAGCTGCATTAAAATCTTGAATTCAGAGCAAATCTGGGAAACCCTGGTCACCATGCGGCTCAGCAGGACCACACATTTAGGGCAGTAGGTGAAGTCAGCTACTGTGTGGGAAGCAGGGCTTTTTGGTTTAGTGGATGGTCGCACATCCACTCTCACATAGAACTTGGCGGAGGACAAAGCACTTCCATACTTGCTCAGTCGGGTCCATCCACCCTTTTGTTTGGGGGGGGGTCCGGTCATGGGGCCTGAACTCTGGGCCTGGGCATTGTCCCTCAGTTCTTCAGCTCAAGACTAGCACTCTACCACTTGAGCCACAGTGCCACTTCGGGTTTTTTCTTTTTGCTTATGTGGTGCTGAGGAATCGAACCCAGGGCCTCATGCATGCAAGGCAAGCGCTCTACCACTAAGTCACCTCTACCACTGAGGCACCTTCCCAGCCTCAAAATACTGATGAAATTGATTTTTTTTTCAGTCATGGGGCCTGAACTCTGGGCCTGGGCACTGTCCCTGAGCTCTTCAGCTCAAGGCTAGCACTCTACCACTTGAGCCACAGCACTACTCTACTCCAGTACCCTTGGTTTCTGATTTTTTTCTTCAGTATTGAGTATGGATTCAAATGAAGAATTCAGATGACACCTGACTGCAAAAATGTTTATAAACAAATAAGCCTAGTCTTCTTACATTTTGGCATAAAGCTGTGAACTTCATAACTTTGTAAAACAAGGTATAGAGCAAATACAGAGGAGAATAAAGTATATTTACTAAAAAAAATGGGGCAATTGTTGGTGGGAGTTTAAACTTATTCAATCAGTTTGGAAAATAGTATGGAAGTTCCTCAAAAAACTGCACCTAGAGCTCCCTGGCGACCCAGCAATCCTACTTTTGGGCATTTACCTGAATGATCACAAATAAGACCATACTAAAGCTACCAGCACAAGTATGTTTATTGCAACATTATTTACCATAGCTAAGATATGCAACCAACCCAGATGCCCCTCTGTAGATGAATGGATCAAGAAAATGTGGTATATATAAACAATGCAATTCTATGCCTCCGTCAGAGTTCTTCATTATAGCCATTCAAACTGGGGTGAGGTGGAATCTCAATGTTGTTTTCATTTCTTTTATGTCTAGAAAGGTTGAGTATTTCTTCATGTTTCTTTTGGCCATTGTTACTTCCTCTTTAGACAAGTTTCTCTATAAGGCTTTAGCCCACTTATTTATTGGGCAGTTGTTTCTTTGACTATTTTTTGTGGCACAATTTAATTTTTTGAGCTCCAAGTATATTTTAGATATGAGACCCTTCTCGGTTTTATGGCTAGTGAAGATCTCCCAATACGTGGGCTTCCTATTGATCTTGTTAGCTATGTGCTTTGCCATTTAGAGTCTCTACAGCTGCATGCAATCCCATTTGTGCGACCTTTATTTGATTTGTTGTGTTTCAGGGTCTCTTTAAGAAAATTTTGACCTGTGTCAAGAAGAACTAGGGTTTCTCGTATTCCCTACTTTAATGTTTTTAGTTTGTCTGCTCGGACTCCGAGGCCTTTGATTCATTTGGAGGTGATTCTGTTGCAGGGTGATATATCCAGATATAGCTTTAGTTTTCTACAGGTGATTAACCAATTTTGCCATTTAGTGAAGATGCAGTCTTTCTTCCATTCTATTTTTTTATCTCCCTTCTCGAAGATTAGGTGGCTATAGATCTGTGTGTTCATTTCTGAGGTTTAATTCTATTCCATTGATCCACGTAAGTGGTTCTTCTTCCTTCCTGACCTGTAGAAACCCAATTTTAGTGCAGGGGTTGTGAGGTGTGTCTTCGATCTTAATAGAACTTGGCTTTTTATCTCTTGCTGTCACTTACTGAATAATGGATATTAAGTTGTAATATACACAAATTTGTTGTTATTTTCCTATTTCTATTTCCTTTGGGAAATAATTTTCCATTCTTAAAACACTCACTTGTTATTCGTTAAAATTCCATGAGTTGTTTTCTACCTTTGCGTCCCTATTTGTTTTAGGAATTGTTTGCAAAGGATTTAAGTAATGGTGTACTTTGTATTTATTCATATAGATAGCTAGCTATCCTAGTGGCTGTTTATTGCATAATCTAGTATCTGATCTCAAGTTCCCAGGTAGGTTTGGTTCTTTTTTCTCTACTATTAACTTACTGTGTTTCTTCAGCTTTAATATCAGACTGTCTTGATTACTGTGTTTCAGTGTGACAAATTTTCATTTCAGGTGTGATGTGTCCACACTTGTTCTTCCTCATTCTTTGGGTCTTTGATCTTTCAGAATCCCTCCCTTCCTCTATTGTTGGAGACCAAACCCAGGTCTTCTGCGTGGATGGCAAGTGCTCTAGCACTGAGCTACACTCCCACCCAGCTCTTAAGTATTTGAAGCAACAGTCACTGGGTCTAGGTGAGGGTTTTTAAAGTTTCCCTCCAGAACTAGGTTCTCTTTACTTAAGGTCCTTGACTTTGGTCACGGAATAAGAATTTCCAGAGAAGTCACCATGGCAAGAAAAGTTGGCATAGCTTTATTGAGTAAGCAAGCAAACAAACAGCAACAGACAGATAGAAGCACACTCAGTATGTGGGTGCTGTCACAGAGAGAAGCATAGAGCTGCTTGACATCAGGGGAGTTTCTCTAATAAAGCAAAGTCTGTCATAAAGTCATGCAGGTAATTGTTTATTTTGTCTTTTTCACTCTTGGTGTTAAACCTTTTGAATTCTTGATTATTTATTTGGTGACTCACTCTTTAGTATATTTCTTCCAGGAGAAAATACATTTTGCCATACAACTGCTGTTTATCCTTAAAATGAGGAATGCAGCCTGTTGTTTCTCAGGGTGTATTTAGAAGCAAAGAAGATGTGCTTGCATGTCTCTAAATGTCTTGTTTCTTTTTGAGTTCCTGTCTGCCATTCCTCAAGGCTTATTTTTCCTAATTGATGGTGCCTCTAATCTATACAAATTGCTGTGTAGACTTATCAAAGTATTGGATTCAATGTCTAGATTGTTTTGATGGAAATTAATACCTACTTGATGCTGTGTATTGCTGCTAACAATTGAGCCAGGGTTCTCCTTTTAGCTCTACTCAATTATATTTCTAAGTTTTAATTTTCTTTACAATGTAAGCTGTATTTTTTGTTACATAGTTCTTAGTGTGCTTTTCTTGGGTTGTTTTGGTATGAACAACACTGGGGATTGAACTCATATCTCTATATGGGAAGAAAGCACTCTACCACCTAAGTCACAATCAGCTATGGCAGATTTTTTGTTTGTTTTTCTTGGTCAGGAGGCTTGAACTCTGGGCCTGGGTGCTATCCCTCAACTCTTCATGTCAAGGCTAGTGCTCTACCACTTTAGCTACTGTGCCACTACTGTTTTCTGCATGGTTGCTTGGAGATAAGACTCTCATGGGCTTTTCCTTCCCAGTCTGGAGTTGAACTGAAATCCTCAGATCTCAGCCTCCTGAGTAGCTAGGATTACATGTATGAGCCACTGCCACCCGGCTGTGGTAGTATTTTTTTTAACAATTGAAATTATTTATTTTTTTCCTAATTTAAATTAATATTTTGAGCCATCTTCCCAGCATTTTTTACCTCTTTTTTCATCCCATGGAATTGTGTATAGGACCTTTATATGTATGTATGTATGTTCATGCTTCTGTGTACATATGTGCCAACACTGAGGCTTGAATTTCTGTAACTTTTTCCAAGCAGGGTGGACACTACACCACTGAAGAAATGAGCCATATCTTCAGGGTTTTTTTTGCTGCTTAATTGATGGTAAGCATCACTATTTTGCTATTTTCAAGGATTAGGTTTTGGAGGGCAGTTCAAAGCCAAACTGTGCAGTCTCCTTACCTCTTCCCTCTAATAAACTACTCAGGAAAAGCTGCAAGTGTCACTGTGGCTCTAGGGGTAGAGCACTAGCCTTAATGAAAAGCAACTGATGTACAGTGCCTAGGCCTGAATTTAAACCCTGGGGCCAACGGGTTAAAAAAATAACAAACTCTGAATTGTCTGACCAGTCAAGCTTTAAACCATGATCCTATCTATCTTAGGTCTGAAATAGCTGGGATTACAGGTTTGAGCCTTTAGTAATAGTAATAGTTTTCTATTATTATTATTGACAGATTCTTTAAAAAACACATAATATGACTAACAGTGGCTCGTGTTTATAATCCTTGATATTTTGGAGGGTGAGACAAAAGAACCTCAGTTTGATGTTGGGCCCAATGACAGAATGTCTGAGTCTTATTTCCAACTAACAACCAAAAGTTTGGATGTAGAACTGTGGCCCAAGTTTTAAAGTCATAGCCTTGATCAGAAAAAGCTTACGGACAGTGCTCACACAATGAGTGCAAGTCCCAGGATCAGCACAAAAAATTAAAGTAAATAGAGCAAAAAATAATGCCAGGTATCACTATGGATAGTTTCCTACTTTTCCTAATAGCCACCACAAAGAAAAATAGACAAACCAACAAATTGTGTATCCACAGGCCGATGAAACTTTGGCTGATATATCTGCACTAATTATATTTTTAAAAAGTCTTATACTCTTTCATTTAGAAAGTTAGCCTAAAAATAATGACTGTTGAAGAGAAATTGTATGTGATGACTACTTCAATACATTTTTTAGTTTTATTAAAAGGAGATGTCACCTATTTATCAACTTTTAAATATATATATATATATATATATATAGCATTATTAAATAAATTTCAACTAAATATTAACTTCACTGTCCTCTAAATTGAAGTGGTGACCTATATTTTATACCAGAGTGAGTTATTTAAACATTAGGGAGATAATTGAGGCAATGAAAAGGGAAGCAGGAATAAATGTTCCTTTCAGAGCAACTTGGTTTGAGGCTGACCACCAAGGTAGGTCTTTAAGAGGCCAGGGTTGTTTCTCATTCCTAAGGTGCCTTTCCTTGACTGGTCCTCCTCCCCTTGAATCTAAACAAAGGAATTGCTTATATGTGTGAGAACAGCAGCAGCTTGACTTAAGGTTTCCTTTAAATCATCTTTCTTATGTTTAAATGCAGGAACTAGAGAAGTCACTGGCTGCCTGAACTCTAACTTTGAAAGAAATTCCAAGTATGAAGTCCAATCTGAGCCGCCACATTGTGGAGAAGGACATGGTGGTGGCAAAGAACAGATAGAACTCTTGCACAGAACATGCACATTCGTCCTCCTGTGTGTAAGTCAGTAAGTCTGCCGATAGGAAACTGCAATGTCCAACATTTCAATGTTAGAAAGAAGCTTTAATTTTGTTACAGTTCTTTTTCAGTGGGATCCCTGCTTCTCCACTGTTCCTTTAGATTCTGTAATTTTAGAAGGCAGCAGCATGCTTAACAGAAACAACCCTTCCTTCCACAGCACTGGATGCTGCAAGTCTGTACACATTTATGGAAAGTTTTGAAAATATCAGGGAGGAGAACAATAAGAGGGATGACATTATAATGGGGTTCAGCTATTATTGCTTAGATGGTGACAAGTGTTGTCTGTATGTTGACAAGCCTCTGGCCTTGCTTGAGCAACACTTCATCTGAGCGTAACAGCAGGGGTCATACTGGGCTCCTCTACATACACATATAATCAATTTCTTTTTAGAAATGGTGGGTTTTGTAATCTATTAGAAGCTATCAGATTAACTGCTTGAACTCAAGAGTGTAGAGGTACTTAGCTGTTCACTGCTACTCAGGATAGTCCAGGTTAGAATGTCCCACAAGATCTTAGTTTTAGCAGCTTTCAACCGTGATGCAGTATCAGGTGATGAAATCAGACAGGAGTTCGGTCTATTTCTTCCACAGTGGAGGTGGTCAGGGTAACTATGTAGATTTTCTCCAGGTGACTGTCAGGCTGTAGCAGCAGCAGTGGCTCCAAAGGACTGTCACACTCGTGTTGGGTTGCAAATTCCTACACAGACTGGTTAAGGATACATTATATAGGCTTGGCAGGCTGTGGCCCCGTTGGTTTTTAATACTGTTTAGACAATAGCCTAGAATAATTTACCAAAGTGACAAACGTTTTACTAATCAGATATTTTGGTAAACAGACACAGAAGACTTAGATGTAATCATCTCTGACAGATGCAGTCTCCACCTTTGCACACCTGTTAACACTATTCTTTATACCTTTTTCTAAAAAGTAATAATAATTATTATTTTATATATTTTGCCTCATTTTTCCAAAATGGACTCTGGACTCTTGTTCTTAAAAGGGGGTTTATGGGCGAAGGTCCATCTTCTGTAAGTTCTTCAAGCTGACATGAGGGGCGTTGATCCTACCTTGCCAGGAACTTATAAGCTTAGCTTATTTTACAAAGAGGCTACTAGGGTAAGATTTCATTAAGAACAATATTTTAACTTTTGACAACTCTACAGACCATTTCTCCAGCTACAGCAGTGTAGCTTGTTTAGCACTCTGGTTTGCAAAAGCATCTTTCTGGATGACTTACGAATGTGATCTCTCATGACCTTACAATGCCTAAGTTATCTGTGCAGGCCTTTAGAAAGATGTCAATAGAAACACACTCAGTTTTATAATCCCCCCATTTTTTTGGGACAGATGAATTTCATGAGGCTGGTGTCAGCTCAGTTAATGCCAATTAGGGCTTTTAGCACATACAGGACTTGGGAATTAAACTATCCCTCACAATTTATAACTTTAGCTCTTTACTACTATCACAGAGGATTGGCAAGTTAATGTCCCTTACAAGGTAGTTAGTCATGGACATTAGGAATGCTTACAAACTATCTTCTCATAACCTCCTGGCTCTGACCAATTTGTGAAGGGCCATGCACAAATGACTCTAGGATATGACATTATTTCTGCCACCCAAGCAGTGGATTACTGCCTCTGGATGCCCTTCCATTGATTTTGTCCCAGGAGTGTCTTCTCCACACTGAGATAAATCCCACATTGGCATTTCCCTTAGCTGGTTGCTGGACTTGAACTTGGGTCCTGATTGCTGTCCTTCAGCTCTCCAGCTCAAGGCTAGCAGTCTGCCACTTTGAGTCCCAAAGCCACTCTGCTTGCAATTTCAGCACTCTGATGGCTGATTAGAGGTGACAGTCTCGCAGGGATTTTTTTTTTGCCTGGGATGGCTTTGAACCTGTGTGCAGATCAATGAATCATATATATATATATATATATATATATATATATATTCATATATATATATATATATATATATATATAAAATTGTGAAAATACCGTACAGATCAGTTACAATTACACGAGCAAGAAAATGAGTACATTTCTTATCAAGCATTGTTGCCTCCTTTGTTTCCCCTTCCCATCTCCTCTCCATCCCCCCCACCCCCCACACCAAAGTAGTAAAGTTCATTTGTCGACATAACGATTTGTACATCTCATTGTTGCAATGGGTCCACCTGTATCCCTATTTAAACTAAAAGACCACTTTACTCCAATTAAAAGCAACATGGTTTTCAACATAGAAGTACTTTTAAGCATGCTCTTACCTGGAACTTATTAAGAGCCAGAGTTACAACTGACAAACTTGTAAAATCCTCTGTGCTTTTCTCTGGGCTTGCTGGAAACTGTTAAAAAAACAAACAAACATAAGAGCAAACTGGAATAGCAAAATTATTTTGGTAATCCTAATTTTTCCTTTGTGCACTTTGGGGCAAATGTTCAGAACGATTTTACTTTTAAACTTTATATCCAAAAATCAATTCCTACTTTTTTAAGCCTCTTCTCAATCCCTTTTAATACTTTATACTTTAGTTTTCATTTGCATTTCACAAAGATCCCTTGAAATCTTGAGGCCAAGTGTCATTCATTGTCTCTTGGCTGCTTGATTTAAAACAGATATACAATAAAACTTTTAAACACCAATGATAAATTTTCCCTAATGCAAGAATTACAATCACCATCACTGTACCAAGAAGCTAGACTTAACACCTTTATGACTTGTAAAAACATATCCTAATTGTAGAAGATTATTGAAAGCAATTCACATTATACAAATAAAATTTTAATCCTCTTTATAAACCTCTTTAATTTAATTTTAACACATCCAAGGAGCAGTTTTAGGAATACTAATCAGATCATCACAACACTAATTTTTACCATCATGTTTCCAGTGTCTAGCTACAGGAAAAGGGATAGAACAAAGATGGGCCACTTGGCTCCTCCTATGGAATGGGTACACACCCAATCTGAATCTTTAGGGTTAGATGAACTGTTTGCGCCAGCTTGCCCTCTTTCACCATGCGTGGACTCCTCCCAGGGCCCATCTCACCATTTGTGGACTCCCCCCCAAACCTGTCCCACCATGTATGACCAGCTGAACTGCATTTCTGCCTCACCCCTAAAGATAGGTCTTTTGTTGGCTTCTAAGTTTTTCCCCTTTCTTTTCTCTTGGTTCTTGAATGAAATACACAGTTTTAAACAGACAGTACAGGTAACATCTTTGACAGTGTTAAACTAACTTTATATTTGTATTTCCAATATTTATCCCCAAATTTTAACCAAGGGAACTAAATCTCAACCAGCCAATACATTTTTGTTTAAGCAGATAACTTGATTACAGTGTAAACAGCTTTGTGCATTTTAAAATATTAGATTTCAAAATACCAGATTTTTAATTTTCAAGTTAAATAATCCTTAAAAAACATTTTATGCTTTTTTTTAAAGATTATTCAAAATATTTGGTAATATCCAAACCTCAGAACCTTTTGAATTTTAAACTTAAACGTAACCAATTGTTATGATATGCTGACAATTCTTATCTTGAACATGTTCACACACATAAAAAACACTCTCACACTGATCTTAAAGTGCGCAAAAATTAACATCATGTACGTACAATTTCTAAAATCTTCAGATAACAAAAATTTAAGACAAGATTTTCCTTTTTTTTAACACCTTTGTTGAGCTTCATTTTCCCAGGGCTTGAATGTTTCCTAAGGCATTTCACCAAATAATCTTTTGAATACCTTTAGTTGGAGGAAGGCTGGGAGGGGGGGTCACCTGAAACTAAACAGGACCAGCTGAATGTCTCTCAACCAGGCTCACAGCAGTTTACACCCTCCCCTCAGGCAACCTCCATAGGGAGAAAATTCAGTCTGAGGCTTGAAGGAGACCAAGCTAGTCCATCAAACTTCCATGCCTCACAGAGGGGGATAAAGCAGGTCTGATTAAGCCTAGCTGGAGGCTGGAACTTTTATTCTCCCAGAGATGTTCAAATAAATAACAAAAACACAAACACAAAAACTAAGAATCCTCATTTAAAACTAGAACCAATTTTAAAACAGGACAAGAGAAGAACCAAAGTCTGAGTTGGGGACTAATTGGCCCCATCTCATCCTTACCAGAACTCTGTGCTGCTCCCACTTAGGAAGCTGAATCCAGAGTCTGTTGAGTGAGCCTGCAACTCGCACCCAGAACTTCCCTACCTCAGAAAACATAGAACAGAAAACACACCAAAGTAAACAAGACAGATAAGTGGCCACAAAGACAAAATCAGATCTCAGTGAATGCGGCAATATCTCACCACCATTCACTCACCAAGGGACTCGAACCCCATTTGCTCACCTCCGGAGGATTTTTCTTTTAGATTCCTGCAAACATTGACCCAGGGGCCTTCTAAGACAGAGGAGAATTCCCTGTCATCTTGGGTCAAGAGAAAGAAGTCCCCTCAGACTGGCAGGTTGTCCCCATGCTCATACCCTCAGCCGAGGCCTGAGGCTGAGATCTAACTGGGGCCACTTGCAGGTGGTCAGAGTCAGTTTCATAATTGACAAAGAAGCAAGTTACAAAAGTAGAACTAGCAGGGATTTTTGTTTGTTTGTTTGTTTTTTGAAATATTTAAAATGAAGTAGGACAAGGTCTAGGGATGTCCCAGGAGTGGAATTACTTTGTCCCATATTTTTCCCATAAAGTAAATCCAATTAAAACATGGCAAGCAAAAGCAAAAGCACAATGAGACACAGACAGAAACGATTATACACAGAATGAGGAGGGATCCCAAAACCAAAAGTTACTTTTTCTCTCAACCTATTTTCTCCACAAGCAAGCCCCCATCCAATTAGGACTGCTAAGACTGGTGGAATTGAGGGGTCCAGGAGTCCCTGGACCTCCTTGGCTGGAGGGGACTCTCTTGCTTTCAGACTCATTCAACTTTTGACCTCATTCTGGCGACTTCGTTATCTAGGTCAACTGCGCTTACGTTGAGGATTTTCTCAGAGCTTCTCTCCAACAGCTGAGTGCCCACACACTGTCTTCCATGCCTGGGACTTCCATCCCCCTCAGTTTGGAGCAGCTAAGAACTCTATCCTGGATGATCCCCCATTAAATGTAGTAGGAAGACCCCTACTCAGGCAGGCAAACCCACCTAGTCATCCACAGTGACAGAGCCCACCACAACAAACTTGTTAACAAAGATGCAACTCTATTGAGGAAGTTCCTACTGTGACCAGTAAGAGCCACAGCACAGGATCGGGAGCTGATACTGGGACCCCTAGTGACCCCATTCTTTGGTTTTTAAAGGCAAAAACCTATGAGGTTAAGCCTGGTCACCCTCAGTTGACCATTGGGATCATAACACAAACAAAGGATTGTACAGTCATACCAGACCACACACAGGTGGCCAATAGGCAGAGTTTAACGTAAGCATGTGCAAAAGGCAGGGTTTATGGTAAGCAAGTGATGTCACCAGTTGGAGCCAGATTACAACCTGTTTTATGGGTTAGTCTTTAACTGGTCAAGGGTGGGTTAGTTTGTTAAGGGGAGGGGGACCAGATGGATTTTCTACATTCCAGGAAGTAGGCCAACCAAGTCTAAAATCCCTAAAACAAAGGCCTAGATCAAAATGAAATCATACCAGCTTCGGCCTCATCTCAGGGTCCACTTCAATTACTATTTTTATAAATGGGGTTTTTAAACAATCCTATTTAAAGGAAATCCACACATTGGGCTGGGAAGGTGGCTCAGTGGTAGAGCACATGCCTTGCACGCATGAGGCCCTGGGTTTGATCCTCAGCACTACATAAGCAGAAAAAAAAAGCTGGAAGTGGTGCTGTGGCTCAAGTGGTAGAGTGCTAGCCTTGAGCTGAAGAGCTGAGGGACAGCGCCCAGGCCCAGAGTTCAGGCCCCACGACTGGACCCCTCCAAAAAAATAAAGCCACTTGTTGACATTCACTGTAAGTGAGTTCATGACAGACAAGGCTAGGCATTATGATACACAGCAAGGACCGCACTGCAGGATATAAAGTGCTCAGGATAGTACCATTCAATTGAGAAGTAGTAGACAAGCTCTGGCACTCCCGTTGCACTGCTAGCAATGGGAAGGCTTAAACCTCTTCCTCCACCAAGTCTTCTTCAAATTCCCCTTCTTCACCAGTAGTGGAATCTTGTCACTGCTGGTACTCAGACACTAGGTCATTTATATTTCTCTCATCCTCAGTGAACTCCATCTCATCCAGGACTCTTCTGAGCAAACACTGCTATTCTTTTAGATACAATTTGGTGAAATAAAGGGAATAATTTCAATGTTTCTGGGACCCTAAAAATCACACAGGTTGTAAAGTAAGTAAAGACAATGTGGAGGAAGATACATTTTAACCCAACTAAGTACTTCTAGAAATGAAAAACAAACCCTGCCTCAATACTGGAATTGTAGTTACTTTCACAGGAGGGACAGGATCACAATGACGTCAGAGGGAAGCTAAGCTGCAAACACTTGTCTGAACCTTGCTCACACGTTGCTGTGTTTTCATTTCTGGTGTCCTGAAGTGGTTCCCTGTTATTGCCAGGCCTTTGAAATGATCAGAAGCCCTGAAACCTTGCTGGAGGTTATCTCTGCTGGCTGTTCTTTCCCTTCAGAGGCTGCTCTGTCATGGAGGGCTTGCAGAGTGGCACTGATCTGAGTTGTTTGAGTGGCCAGGTGCATGACTCCCATGGACTGGAATAGGTGGGTTATGTGTGGATGATATCTAGATGGATAAATGCTCTGTCTAGCAAAGGGAACTGGGGTACCTTGATGTTAGGACCCATGGACCATTATGACATGCCAAATATGAAGTTGTATGCCCTAAAGCTCTGGGCAGAGGCTAAGGTTCCAGGCTCTAGGTCCACCATGATGTCCCTAGGAACTTATTTGTTGCCTGTGGGAACAAGAGTTGACTTATACCTATATTTGACAAGGAACTTAGGGGAAGAGCTTATGATTCTAAGTGGCTCTCAGCATTTATTACAGAAATTACAGCATTTGGGACATGGAAAAACAAAAGAAATCTTGAGCATGAATCAACATGCAAAAGGTTTCAGCAACTTTAACATTTGTAGTTGTCTATTTCCATGAATATTCATTCCTTTGTTTGGGCATGGTGGCCAAATTCTCAGCTACTCAGGAGGCAAAGATGAGCATAAGGGTTTGAGCCTTCCAGGGCAAAAGAAATATGAGAACCACTTTTTTTTGGTTGGTCATTTGGCTGAACTCTGGGCCTGGGCATTGTCCCTTAGCTCTTCAGCTCAAAACTAGCACTCTATCGCTTGAGCCACAGCCCCACTTACAGGTTTTTTTCAGTGATTTATTGGAGCTAAGAGTCTCAGTGACTTTCCTGTCCAGGCTGGCTTTGAACCCTGATCCTCAGTTCTCAGCCTCCTGAGTAGCTAGCATTACAGGCATGAGTCACCAGCGCCTATAAACAAGAAACTTTTGTGGTTTTTTTTTTGTTGTTGTTAATTTTATTTTATTGTAAATGTGCTGCATTTAGGAGTTACAGTTACATGAGTAAGGAAATTACATTTCTTCTCAAAAATTGTTACCCCTCCCTTTGTTGTTATCCCACTATCCTTTCCCTTCCCCAATTAGCTTTCTCAAGAAAATGAGACAGGTGCCAGGCAACAGTGTCTCATGACTGTAATCCTAGCTACTCTGGAGGCTGAGATCAGAGGATCGCTGTTCTAAGCCAGCCCGGGCAGAAAAAACCATGAGACTCTTATCTCCAATAAACTAACAGAAAACCAGAAATGGCACTGTGGCTCAAGTGGTAGAGCTGCTTGCCTTGAGCTGAAGAGTTGAGGGACAATGCCTAGGCCCAGAGTTCAAGCCCCATGTCCGACAAAAATAAAAGAGCCAAGTGTGGCTATTCAGCAAGTAGATATAGGGGGAATTCAAGTATAAGTCTTTCCTGGGGAAAAATATACACAATATATATTTTTTGTCTTATAATGTTACAATAATCGTTATCAAATAGCACATATCCCTGTATTCAAATACTCAGAAGAAACTTGGGCAATTACTTGCAATTAGCCATTTAACCTGAGTTGGCCAAAGAGACATCAGTTAAAATGATAAAATACCAGTTTGAAAATGCCCCCTTTTCTAAACATTCACATAAAAAAAACTGGCCATCTTGCTGGATATACAGGATCTAATAAAGACACAATCTAAAATATTGTTCATAGGAGTGACACAATCCCACACAACCATTTTCAACCAAGGAACTAGAAGATTGAATCTTAGACGTTACTTAAACAATATTTACACAAAATATCAAGGTGAGAACATCCCAAAATGTAGATCCACAAATCAAATAAATTAAATAGCTTTATCCTTTTGTTTGAACTTGTTTATTGGTTTATTACACACGAAAGCCAAGTTTCCATGATTCTGTTTTTATACCCTAATGTAGAATGGAAACTCTTAATATAAAATTAAATGAACTTTACATTGACTGTTACAAAAATTCAAAATCTAATCTGTA
Source organism: Dipodomys merriami (assembly GCF_024711535.1). Lineage (NCBI taxonomy): Eukaryota > Metazoa > Chordata > Mammalia > Rodentia > Heteromyidae > Dipodomys > Dipodomys merriami. Next base: position 215,333 of record NW_027202402.1, read on the forward strand.
GACTTCGGTTAGGCTGTCTGTATTAGGAAAGGCAATATTAATCATTTAAAACAATGTTTACACATTAGTTTTTCTACATCAGAAGAATGCTTTCTTACTTTAAAACCTTAAAAAAAATTATTGTTGGCTAAGTATTCATAGTCAAAATGCTCAAGACCAGAAGTGTTATAGATTTCAGGGTGAGACAATTAGTTTATACTTTGTAATTTGGACTATTCTCATGCATATTAGTGACTGAACATCCCTCTTTAAAATTTTAAAATTGGGGGTGGGAAGGTGGCTGAGTGTGGCTGGTGGCCTTGCATGCATGAGGCCTTGCGTTCGATTCCTCACCACCACATAAGCAAAAAGTAAAAAGCCACAAGTGGTGCTGTGGTCCAAGTGGTAAAGCAATAGCCTTGAGCTGGAGAGCTCAGGGACAGCATCCAGGCCCAGAGTTCAGGCCCCACATCCGGACCCCCCAAAAATTTTAAATTTTGAATTAAAATATTTTTTTTTAGGAATGCAATCTGTGTTTTAAAGAGGGCAATGTAACTGGACTCTGGTTGCTGAAGCATGTAATTCTAGCTACTCAAAGGTCTGAGAATTTAGGATCACAAATTGAAGTCAGCTGGGGCAGGAAAGTCTGGGAGACTCTCATCTCCAAGAAATTAGCCAAAATAGTTGTTAGTGGAGATGTGACTTAAATGGTAGAATATTAGCCTTTAGCAAAAGAAGCTCATGGTCAGTGCCAAGATCTTCAGCTTAGAAGGATGACTCGCACACAATAAAATGGCATTGGGTTGTATTTGTTTTTTTTACAATTTTTTTTATTTTGAAAATACCATACAGAGGGGTTAAAACTACATGAACAAGGTAATGAATACATTTCTTATTGAGCATTGTTGCCTTCTCCTTTGTTCCCCTTCTACCCCTTCATATTCCTTCCCCCCAAACGCCAAAGCTGTAAAGTTCGTTTTCTACATAACGTCTTGAACATCTCATTGTTGGAATGGGTCCACCTGCATACCTTTTTGAACAGTTTGATTTTTCCCTTCCCGTCCACAAATTATACCAACATCACATCCAATGAAAACAGGGTTATACCATGGGGGAGATACATACAAAGCTACAGAGAAATCTTCTTATAAATATGTTAGAAACAATACCATGAAATAAAAACATTTGAGTCCTTATCTTGGATTGTATTTAAATTCCCAAGAGTATACTCAAAAATTAAGATATCTGCTTGAGTGGCTCAGGAGGATACAGCACTTGACTTACAAGATGAAGGTCCCAAATTCAAATTACAATACTACCCTTAGAAAGGCACCAACTCATTCCTTGTCATTAGTTTCCTTAGGGAATTATTGTGCCATGGTATGGGAAGCCAGATGGGAGACAATCACCAGCTGCCTCATTGTAATATACCTTGATTCTCTGCAGCTGTAAGCTGCTGTCTCCATAGTAGTTTCCAGTGCAGTCAATGCTGTGCTCATCGTTTAGTATTTCCTAAAACTGAGATGGAAAGAGATGTGTATTATGGCCTAGGACGTTAACTGCCTGGACAATGCATTTTAATGTAACTATAAGAAACGCATGTCCTGTTGACACCAATATATTTGTAAAAAATGATTACATTTTCTAAATTAAAAAAGCACAGAAATTGGTGGTATTTTAGTTTTGTTAATCTCTGTGATCTGGCTGAATAAAAGACCTCTAGATTCTTCTATGAGTATTCCATCTTATATGACACCATATTCTGTTTAGATTCTATGATGAGAACGTGGACTTATATGGAGATGATATTGCCGAAGATGTATCTTTTTTTTAAATTTATTTTATTTTATTTTTTTTGTGAACATACTGTACAGAGGGGTTACAATTACATGGGCAGGATAATGCGTACATTTCTTATCAAGCATTGCAGCCTCCTCCTTTGTTTACCCTTCACGTCCCTTCCCAGCCCCCCCCAAGCCTCTCCCCCCCCCCCCGCACCAACGTTGTAAAGCTCGTTTTCGACATTACAACTTGTACTTCTCATTGTTGTATCAGGTCCACCTGTATCCTTAAACGACATATTTTTCCCCAATCTCCTACACAAATTATATTGACATCAAATATTGTGTAAGCAGGGGTTATACTGTGGGGGAGGGACATACAAAGAAACAAAGAGATAATCTTATAAATGCATTAGAAACAAATGAATGAAAGAAAAAAAGCATTAAAATACATATCTAAGGGTTCATTTTCCTCACATCACTTTATCTGTCCTTTTCAGCTTGACTCATACATATACTAGATATTGCAAGTAAGGGAAACCATGGGACCTATGTTTCTTTGGGCCTGGGTTACTTCACTTAATATAATTTTTTCCAAGTTTTTCCATTTCCTAACAAATGGGGCAATGTCATTCTTTCTGATGGAGGCATAGAATTATATTGTGTACATATACCACATTTTCTTGATCCATTCATCTACTGAGGGTCATCTGGGCTGGTTCCATATCTTAGCTATGGTAAATAATGCTGCAATAAACATAGTTGTGCTGGTAGCTTTAGTGTGGTCTTGTTTGTAAACATTTGGGTAAATGCCCAAAAGTGGGATTGCTGGGTCATAGGGCAGCTCTATGTGAAGTCTTTTGAGGAACCTCCATACTGCTTTCCAAAGTGGTTGAAAATGTTTACACTCCCACCAACAATGCAGTAAGGTTCCCTTCTGTCCACATCCCTTCCAGCATCTGTTGTTGTTAGAGTTCTTGATTTTTGCCATTCTAACTGGAGTGAGGTGGTATCTCAATGTTTTTCATTTGCATTTCTTTTATGGCTAGGGATGTTGAGCATTTCTTCATGTGTCTATTGGCCATCCGCCAAAGCAGTATCTTGAAGACTCAGCTAGAGGGGTCTCCAGAACTCCAAGGGTCCTCAGAGCATACACCAACAACCACTGATTTAGAGATCACCCAACTTAACGGAGCTGAAATGAGGCATGAGAACTCAGAGAAATTTCCATTAAGATGGAAGAACTGTTCTCAATTATTTGACACTCATCAGTTGGCAGAAAGGGAATCCTCCGTATCTGTCAGCTCAAAGACACTGAATTCCTTTCATTCAAACCAGACCCAAAATGCATTATTCTCTTCCCAGGTTACTAAGTACAATGACTTGAATCTCAGGTAAGACTCAGTCATGCAAAGGATTTGAAAATACCCCAGCCTTATTTAAAAACCACACTCACCCGGGCCACACAAATTAGGGAAATTGGGGAAGCTATCTGGGGGACTTTATTTGCAGAAGGTTAGGGACCACTATGGAGCCCCACCTACCTCAGCCTAGCCAAGACCACCACTTTTTCCACCCTCCAACCCTGTCCTCTTCCTCCTCCTCCCCCTATATTTGAGACTAGGATCCTAGGCCAATGCCATGCTCATCTTTGCGCCAATCTGGTTGCCACTCTGGCCTGCCTATATGTACACAATCTTCCTCATTGTGCAAGGTTATAGAAAAGTTGGATGTGTGTCCTCAGCAGTGTTACGCACAGAGGAAAACAGGTAGCATTGGGGAGCAGGAATCTGACACAGCCAACTCAGATCCCCATTTATACCTCTGGTGGTGGGGTGGACTTGATAGGCAGAGCCAGCAGGTGCTCCAACTCAGTCTCCCTACTGCTGAGTAATCAGAGGGCACTACAAGTTGCCACCTAGCCCTGGCATCCAGCTGCCAGCTGCAAGTTCATTATCATTGCTGTCACTCTATTTGGAACCTCTTGTCACACTGCCATCCACCTCCCACCGTGATTCACAAGAGAGGCTGAACCCTGGAATCTAGGAAGCAAGAGGATAGGTTTCTTCTACACAAATTATTTGTGTGCCAGAAGCAAAGAACAAGCCTAACTTCCATTACCTATTGGAGGGCCTAGAACTGAAGGGGTATTATTCAGCTGTGATAAAAAGAATAAGCACAAACTGTTGAATTCCGTGACTGATCCACTTTCCATTCTGGGAAGTCAGGGGTTTAGGGCCTTGCCTTCATACTCAGGTTTTCTTGTTCTTTTCTCTTAAAAGTAGCTTGCTTTAGCTGATTCAAAACTTTGGCAAAGTAGCAGGGTATAAAATTAACTCCCCAAAATCAATGGCTTGTCTTTATGCCAACAATGAGAAAAGTGTGGCTGAAATTAGGAAAGCAACTCCATTTGTAATAACCCCCTCAAAAATAAAATACCTAGGACATCTATGATGAAAACTTAAAAATCTTGAAAAAGGAAATCAAAACAGAACTTAGAAAATGGCAAAACTTCCCATGCTTCTGGATTGGAAAGATTAACATCGTGAAAATGGCAATATTTTCCAAGGCTATCTAAAAATTCAACGCAATACCTATCAAAATTCCAACCACATTCTTCACGGAAATAGAAGAGGCAATCCAAAAATTCATATGGAAAATTAAAAGACCCTGAATAGCAAAAACGCTCCTCAACGGAAAGAGCACTGCTGGAGGAATATCAATACCAAATTTGAAACTCTACTCTAAAGCCATAGCAATCAAAATAGCTTGGTACTGGCATAAGAACAGACCTCAGGACCAATGGAATAGAATTGAAAACCCAGAAATGAACCTACAGACCTATAGCCATCTAATCTTCGATAAGGGAGCTAAAAAAATAGAATGGAAGAAAGTCAGCCTCTTCAGTAAATGGTGCTGGCAAAATTGGATAACTACTTGTAGAAAATTAAAACTAGATCCTTATATATCACCCTGCACCAGAATCAACTCCAAATGGATCAAAGTCCTCAGTGTCAAAGCAGACACTCTGGAAACATTACAGGATGGAATAAGAGAAACCCTAGGTCTCCTTGGCACAGGCCGAAATTTTCTTAATAGAGACCCAGAAACACAACAAATCAAAGAAAGGTTGGACAAATGGGACTATATGAAGTTGCAGAGCTTCTGCATGGCAAAGGACATACCTAGCAAGGTCAATAGAAAGCCCACGGATTGGGAGAAGATCTTCACTAGCCATACAACAGACAAGGGTCTCATATCTAAAATATGCTTGCAACTCAAAAAATTAAATCCCCCAACAACAAATCCTCAAAGAAACAACTGCCCAATAAATAAGTGGGCTAATGACTTAAAGAGAAACTTCTCTGAAGAAGAAAGAAGGAGGGCCAATAGACACATGAAGAAATGTTCAACCTCCCTAGCCATAAAATAAATGCAAATCAAAACAACACTGAAATACCTCCTGACTCCAATTAGAATGGCAAAATTCAAGAACTCTAACAACAACAGATGCTGGAAGGGATGTGGACAGAAGGGAACCTTACTGCATTGTTGGTGGGTGTGTAAACATTTTCAACCACTTTGGAAAGCAGTATGGAGGTTCCTCAAAAGACTTCACATAGAGCTGCCCTATGACCCAGCAATCCCACTTTTGGGCATTTACCCAAATGTTTACAAACAAGACCACACTAAAGCTACCAGCACAATTATGTTTACTGCAGCATTATTTACCATAGCTAAGATATGGAACCAACCCAGATGACCCTCAATAGATGAATGGATCAAGAAAATGTGCTCTATATACACACTGAAATTCTATGCCTCGATCAGAAAGAATGACATTGCACCATTTATTAGGAAATGGAAAGACTTGGAAAAAATTATATTAAGTGAAGTAGCCAAGCACAAAGACACATAGGTGCCATGGTTTCCCTTATTTGCAATATGTAGTATATGTATGAGTCAAGCCGAAAAGTTCAGATAATGTAATGTGAGGAAAATGAACCCTTATATATGTATTTTAATGTCTTTTCTTTCATTCATTTGTTTCTAATGCATTTAAAAGATTATCTCTTTCTTTCTTTGTATGTCCCTCCCCCACAGTATAACCCCTGCTTTCACTGTATTTGATGTCGGTATAATTTGTGGAGGAGATGGTGAAAAACAAGTTGTTTAAGGATACAGGTGGACCTGTTTCAACAATGAAAAGTACAAGTTGTCATGTCGAAAACGAAATTTACAACATTGGTGCAGGGGGTGGGGGGGAGGATTCGGTGGGAGGGCAGGGAGGAGGCTGGAAAGGGATGTGAAGGGTAAACAAAGGAGGAGGCTGCAATGCCTGGTAAAAAATGTACTCATTATCTTGCCCATGTAATTGTAACCCCTCTGTACAGTATGTTCACAAAAAATTTAAATTAAAATTAAGAAAAGTAGCTTGCTTTATTACTTGGGCCATAGGTCTACCACTGTCTAATTTTTGTTTCATTTGGCTTTTGCTCAGAGTGTGAAAACTCAGCTCCTGCTCATAGTATATTTTTGTTTAAGGCCCTCGTTGGGAAATTTTGTTGAGTTGGGGGTTGAAATTAATTCCTAGTGACTCTTTCTGAGGTTTATATTATTATTGTGACTAGGTGATTACATAAATTTCTCTTATCGCAGAGAATTGTGGAAAAGTAATATTTTTTTAACAGTTTAAAGTACATTTTATTCTTGATAATATGTCAGTAACAAGCTTTGCTTTTATATAAAACAAAAAAACTTTGAAATTGTTCAAAACTTATACAAAAATTGAATGCTAGACAAAGATTTAAAGAAGTAGTTAAAATCATACCAAATTCCGTTCATAACTGACAAACTGTCACTGTAAATTTTACATTATATATATACCCACCATATATGTACACACACACACACACACACATATATATATACACATACATGTGTCTATACACAGGATTAATATTAATCACATTGAATTTGAAGATGATAAATTTATAAGTTCTTGATGGCATATACTATTTGTCATTTGGTCCAGTTCAGTTTAAAAAATAAATCTGCATTTTATTGAGCTTTAACAATATAAAAATAATTTCAAGTCCTTAAATAAACATGTTGTATTACTCTAAGAAGTATTGCTTTGGGTGAAGAGGTAGATACTTGATGACTTAGTAATTCCATTTATAATGACAAAGTTGTGTAAGTAGGTAATTTTTATTGATAATTTAATATTTTAGATAGAATATATTTAAAATTTTTAAATCTCAGACTATTAAACTTAAAGTTACTGATTACAATTTTTAAAATTCATTTCATAATACCAATTGCAAGAGATGTGGAGAAAGTTTTGTGGTAAATTTATAGTTATGGTATATTTAGTGTTAAGCCTCAGATTAGACTCTATCAGTAAAAGGATGCAATGACTTACAGTGAGGTATTACAAGGTCTCTTTCTTCCTACATATTTTCCTCTTAGGAAGTCTGATAAGAGTTATTTCTACGTATTTTTAATTTTCATATAGCTTAATAGGATCATACTCTTATAAAGTCATCTAAATAGAAGTTATAAGAGAATAGAGAAGCTGAAACATTCATTTAAATTTAGTCTATTTGTATCTGTTTTCTTATACTTCTTTAACACATAACTCAATTTCTAACACAATAAATTAACTGTAGAGTTTTTCAGAAGAATTATCATTCTACTATTAGCTAAGTAAGAAGGATGAATTTAAATTCAGGGAAATCTGGAGAGACAATGTAGCTGAGAAATTATGTTCTAGCCAAGTACAGAGAATTGTTTCTCTTCAAAGTTAATGAAGAATAAGATGACTAATAACTCCAAGCTCTTTTTGTTTTTGTTTTTGTTTTATTTTTCAGGTCCAAGACCAGGAATTGAATTTGATACCTGACTTTTTTGCTCATTTGATAGTGCTCTACCAACTAATCCATGCCTCCAAACTCCAAGATCAAATCTGGACAAAGTTGAACAGATTATCTTTGGTAGAGTTGTGATTTGAGTTGTGTTTTAAGTATTGATTAATCTATGTTAATGGTATTTTTTTTTAAAATTGTATTTTATTTTATTTGAGAACATACTGTACAGAGGGGCTACAATTACATGGGCAGGATAATGCATACATTTCTTACCAAGCATTGCAGCCTCCTCCTTTGTTTGCCCTTCACTTCCCTTCCCCGCCTCCCCCCTCCCCCCACCCAATTTTACCCCCCTCCCCCCACCCAATTATACCCCCCTCCCCCCCCACACCGAAATTGTAAAGCTGGTTTTGACATGACATTTTATACTTCTCATTGTTGCAACAGGTCCACCTGAATCCTTAAACGACTTGTTTGTCCCCATCTCCTCCACATGTTATACTGACATCAAATATAGTGAAAGCGGGGGTTACACTGTGGGGGAGGGACATACAAAGCAACAAAGAAATAATCTTATAAATGCATTAGAAACACATGCATGAAAGAAACGAAAACATTACATATTTAAGGGTTCATTTTCCTAACATCACATTATCTGGCCTTTTCCTCTTGACTCATACCTATACTAGATATTGCAAATAAGGGAAACCATGGGACCTATGCTTCTTTGGGCCTGGCTTACTTCACTTAATATAATTTTTTCCAAACCTTTCCATTTCCTAACAAATGGGGAAATGTCATTCTTTCTGATGGAGGCATAGAATTCCATTGTGTATATATACCACATTTTCTTGATCCATTCATCTACTGAGGGGCATCTGGGTTGGTTCCATATCTTAGCTATGGTAAATAATGCTGCAATAAACATAGTTGTGCTGGTAGCTTTAGTGTGGTCTTGTTTGTAAACATTTGGGTAAATGCCCAAAAGTGGGATTGCTGGATCATAGGGGAGATCTATGTGAAGTCTTTTGAGGAACCTCCATACTGTTTCCAAAGTGGTTGAACAAGTTTACGTTCCCACCAACAATGAAGTAAGGTTCCTTTCTGTCCACATCCCCTCCAGCATCTGTTGTTATTAGAGTTCTTGATTTTTGCTGTTCTAACTGGAGTGAGGTGATATCTCAATGTTGTTTTGATTTGCATTTCTTTTATGGCTAGGGATGTTGAACATTTCTTCATGTGTCTATTGGCCATCCTTCTTTCTTCTTCAGAGAAGCTTCTCTTTAAGTCTTTCGCCCACTTATTTATTGGGCAGTTGTTTCTTTGAGGATTTGTTGTTGGGTGGTTTAATTTTTTGAGTTCCAAGTATATTTTAGATATGAGACCCTTGTCCGTTGTATGGCTAGTAAAGATCTTCTCCCAATCGGTGGGCTTTCTATTGATCTTGCCAGCTATGTCATTTGCCCTGCAGAAGCTCTGCAATCTTATGCAATCCCATTTGTCCAACCTTTCTTTGATTTGTTGTGCTTCCGGGTCTCTATTCAGAAAATTTCGACCTGAGCCAAGGAGACCTAGGGTTTCTCCTATTCCATCCTGTAATGTTTTCAGAGTGTCTGCTTTGAGTTCAAGGTCTTTGATCCATTTGGAGTTGATTCTGGTGCAGGGTGATATATAAGGATCTAGCTTTAGTTTTCTACATGTAGTTAACCAATTTTGCCAGCACCATTTACTGAAGAGGCTGTCTTTCTTCCATTCTATTGTTTTAGCTTCCTTATCGAAGATTAGATGGCTATAGGTCTGTAGGTTCATTTCTGGGTTTTCAATTCTATTCCATTGGTCCTGAGGTCTGTTCTTATGCCAATACCAAGCTGTTTTGATTACTATGGCTTTATAGTAGAGTTTGAAATTTGGTATTGCTATTCCTCCAGCAGGGTTCTTTCCATTGAGGAGCGTTTTTGCTATTCGGGGTCTTTTATTGTTCCATATGAATTTTTGGATTGCCTCCTCTATTTCCTTGAAGAATGAAAAGTAATATTTAGTTGAAGTCACAAATATATTTTAACCTTCACAAAGTAAATTGTCATTATCATGGTCTAAATTTTGTGAATTCTGTAAGCTTTGACAATACAATTCTATAAGCTTTGACAATACAATTATTTCTTCCAGGTGATATTTACATTTCTTTCCTTTTGCTTATTGTAAGATGCTCTGACTTTCGCTCTCATCCCTCCCATCTCTTTCTGAGGTTTTATTGATTTACTTATTTAATTGAAGGGTAGAAGGCTATACTACTTGAGCCACAGCTCAACTTTTGCCTTTTTTAAGTGGTTAAAATGAGGCAAAAGTCCCATGGGTAGTCAAGGACAGTAAAGAGAGGCTAGAAATTGGAGGATTATATTTCAAAGTCAGCCTTGTAAAGAAATTCCATGAGACTCTTATCTCCAGTCCAACACTAATAGGCAGAAGATAGTAGACCTGTAGCCATGAGCAAAACACTTCAACTTTAAGTCCCTCAACTGAACACAGTGAAGCAAATTTCATGTACTTTCCTGCCCAACATGGCTTTCAACCATGATCTACAGATGTCAGCGGCCTTAGCCTTCAGGATTATAACTGTGAGTCAACATTTAGAAATCTTTAATTACCTCTTCTTTCACCTTTTCAGTTATTTATTATTTCTTTTTTTTGTCATTTGTTCTTAGGCACTAGCTCTCATGCTCAGTTTTTCCTTTCCTCTTGAAAGTACCATGCTCTACAACTTTGACCACAGGTAAACTACAGGCTGTTTCTCTTTTTTGTAGCTCTTCTTCTAGGGCTCAAACTCAGGTAAATGTGACTGAGGTTCTTTTTGTTTGTTTGTTTGATTAATTGAGTGGTGGTTGTTAAGTCTTGAAATTAAGTCATGATGAGTCTCCTTGAGGTTTTATTTACCTTTACCTTAATGGTAGTTGGTTTCACTACTTGAACCATAGCTCAACTTCTGCATCTTTTGTGGTTAATAGGAGATTAGAATATCAATAGCAAGCCAAGAGCATTACAGAGAGGAATGAAATTTGAGAATCATGGTTCAAAGTCAGTCTTGCGCAACAAAGTCAATGAGACAATTATATCTAATAAGCACCAACACGTAGGAAGAAGTAGACCTCCAGCAATGAGCAAAGCATAGCAAGTTCAAGCCTCAGTATTGAACACAGTAAAATGTCTCCTGCCCAGGCTGGTTTTGAACCACTGTCCTCAGAACAGGTAGGATTACAATTTTTATTTAGAAAGCTTCAATATCCTCCTTTTTGCACCTTTTCATTTATTTGATTGTCTCTTCCCCCTTTTTGAAAGTTCATGTCTTTTATTATTAGGGCATACCCATTTATGCTCAGTAATTAATTAATTAATTAATTAATTGATTTTGTCAATTGTAGGGCTTGAACTCAGTGCCTACGCACCGGCCTTCAGGGACAAAGCAGGCACACTACCACTTTCAGCCACAGTGCCACTTCTACTTAGTTGGACAAAACAGTCACCAGGGGACTTTTCAGCCTAGGCTGGCTTCCAATTGTCATCTTCAGATCTAAGCTTCCTGAGTAGCGAGGATTACAGACATGAGCCAGAGGCACCTGGCTTGTTTTTTAGATCAAAACTAACAAGCTCTACATTTAGGCCACACTAGTTCACTGACTTCACTGTCCATGAGAGTTTTGGCTTTTTTTTAATTGTGAAAATTCTGTACAGAGGGGTTACAATTACTTGAGCAAGGTAATGAGTACATTTTTTATCAAGCATTGTTGCCTCCTCTGTTTTCCCTTCCCATTTTTTCCCATCCCCTCCACACCCCCTGCCCCACGCGAAAGTTGTAAAGTTCGTTTTTTGACATAACATCTTGTACATCTCATTGTTGCAATGGGTCCACCTGTATCCCTATTTAAACAATTTTCTCCCTTACCCTCAACAAATTATAACAACATCGCATACAGTGAAACAGGGTTATACCATGGGGAAGGGACATGCAAAGCAACAAAGAAATCATCTTATAAATATGTTAAGAAAAATAGCAAGAAAGAAAAACCATTTGAATCTTTTTTTTTTTTTTTTGCTCAAAGCTAGCACAAACAAAAACTCTACTCTTGAGGGGTTTTTTTTTGAGGGGGAGCAGGCAGAGGCTTGAATTCAAGGCCTACTTACTCTCGCTGAGGATTGTTTTGTTTTTGGTATTTTGTTTTTCATTTCAAAGCTAGCAGGCTCTATTATTTGAGCCGTAGCTTAACTTCAATCTTTTATTTTTTGGTGGTTAATAGGAAATAAGAGTCCCATGGAAACCAATAGCACTACACAGTATCCTAAAATCTAAGGATTACAGTTTAAAGCCAGTCTGGGCTTTGAAAGACCATCAGTCTAATCTCCAATTAACCACATGAGACGGTAAGTAGTAGTTTTAAACTTGAGCAAAAAAACTCAAGTTCTAGCCCAAGCCTAGCACACTCAAGTTAGTTGGGCTTTCCTGCCCAGGCAGGCTTCGAACTGTGATCCCTAGATTTCAGATTGGATTAAAGGTATGCGTCTATATTTTAAAAACTCATTGACTCTTTTCTTCTTCACATACATTCACTTGTTTATTTGTTGGTTCTCTGGCTTGTTTTGAGGGCCTCACCAATCTTGCTGAAGGATAGCATGCTCTAAAACAGTTGCACTTTGGTTCAGTTTTTGGTTTTGGTGGTTAGCTGGAAGTAAGTATAGAGATTAACATAGGGTCCTGAATTGTTCTGATTGTGATTCAACGTCAGGAGCAAGGAAAGTTCATGAGACTGTTATCTCAAATTAACCTCCAAAAGATCAGAAATGGTCAAAAAATACTTGTAGTTCATATCCCAGAAAGGCACATACACACTCATGCACACACACACACATACACACACACACACAATGGTCTTTCCTGTCCTGGCTGGCTTGGAATGGTGATCCTCAATTTCAGTGTTTTGAGTAGGTAGAATTACAAATGTGATCCACCAGTTTCTTGGTCATTTTATCATTTTTAGTAGACTCTTTGTGCTCTCTTCCACTTTTAAAAAAATTATTTTGTGGTTTTCTTAGTGCTACATCTGTTTTTCACTTAGCTTTTTTTATGCTCAAGGTTGCTGCTGTACCACTTCAGCCACAGCTCAACTTCTGACTTTTTGCTGATTAGTTGGAGATAAGACGCAAATAGATTTTCCTGTCCAGGCTGACTGTGAACTGCAGTCCTCAGATTTAAGGATACTGTGTAGTTCCCTTGGCTTCCTGTGGGACACCGTCCTATTTACCACCAAAAGAAAAGTATGTGGGGCAGAAGTTGATCTGTGGTTCAAATAAGAGAGCCTGCTATCCCTGAATTAAAAAAAAATACTTGTAAGTCTAATTTGGCTACTAATTGTACACACTGCTTGTTCTATTCAAATAAAAATGAAACAGAAACAACTTATGCACAGTGACCAGGTAATAAGGATTCCTGACTGATAACCAGAAACGAATTCCTAAACTCATCTCCTATAGCCTTTTTTAGATAAAATTGGTCATTTGTGTAAGCTGAGGAGAGATTAAAGAACAAGACTTTACAGGCCAGTTACACAGGACTTGGGAATCAGGATCCATTGGTAAAGCTTTTCAGAGAATGACTAAAAACACACTCTTCACCATTCCAAATGGTTCTTCCTTCTGTGCAAGGGAAAGAGAGGTGAGAAGGAATAAATATGGAAAAAGTAAGAAGCATCAAACAAGGTAAATAATGTTAACTTTATTAGATAAAGTAAAACATAGGTGTACAGGGTGCAATCCAGAAAAGGACATGTCACCTCTGTGTGGATCCCAGTTAATTTAGTTAATAAAATTAATCGATGGTAAGGAGTAAAACCTTCTATTGATTTATGGAAAGGAGGTATATGGTGAGCAAGTCAATTTAATAACCTCAAGGATTTTGAACACAAAGGAGTGAAAGTTTTGGACTCTGCTTGAGCAACAGGAAGGAACAGAGCTGAGGAGGACTGAGATGTGCAGACATTGCCCAAGAAAGATCTCACTGACATCAAGTGTTCTTATGAATGCTGGTTTCCAGGGGCCCATGCCTGTAATCCTAGCTACTCAGAAGGCTTAGATCTGAGGATTGTGGTTTGAAGTCATTTGGGATAAGAAAGTTTGTAAGCTTTTTATCTTTTACAGTTCAAGAATATTCTTATTTGATGCTAATTGTAACCCAAGGCAGTGCAATTGGATACCAAGCTGAAGAATATTAGAAAATACACAGACAAGTGTAGACAAAACGAACAAAATCAATGAGGACGCAGGGTACCAAGGCTCAATGGCACCTGGGCTCCAGGTCACACAAGCAATCATATTTATTTGAATTCACACTGGGAAGGTTACCATGGATACATGCAAAAATGAAGCATCAATATTACAATCAGAGCCACCACAGTGAGTAACACTGGTTCCCTTATTGTTTTGAGAAAGGAGACTTCTCTTTTATCTCCCAGGTTTCAAGGCCTTTAAAGCACTATGGAAAGGGCAATAGTTTAACCCTCTCCGGAGCTCTATTTTAACCCTTCCATGGCCAGATATCATCTTTCAGAGTACTATTGAGGTGATGTTCAACCTCTCAAAACTTTTCTTGATTCAACAAATCAGCTTGAGTCCAATACACATATTAATATTAGTAGCATGTATTACAAACACAGTAAAAAGAGAAAAAATAATATTAGACATTTAAACAGAAATAACTGACTGCATTCTTTTATCCGGTACAAGAAATTGAACACTGTTGTCTAAGTCTCTAATAACACTTTTTTTAGATATAACTTCACGGCTTTCATAAAACCTCCTACATAGTCCTTAGAGTGTCTTTTTGACTCCCATTTTTATTTGTTACATTTGCATAGTAGTATAGTATGTCATCTTTAAAATCATATCACCTCATAATTAAAGTTTATCGTGTAAGTAAGTACTTGTGATACTCCAATAAAATATCACAAAAGTTGGAAATGGAGCTATGGCTTAAGAGCTATAGTGCAAGTCTTGAGCCAAAGAAGCTCAGGGGCAGTGTCCAGGCCCAAAGTTTAAGCCCTAGTTTCCACACATACACATCCCCCCATCCATCACCCAGACACACAATCAGATGATAATGTCTATCAAGTTCTTCCTTAGGATGATCTTGATGATGTCAGCAACTGTATCAAGTTTCTATCTCTCTTCCATGCATTTGTGGTAGTAGACAGCCTAAGACTTGTCCATGAGCAAAAGCAGTTATGTAACATATCCATCACAATGTCCAGCTCTCTTGATAGTAGATCTGCCCATCTTGGGACTTGATGGGACCCATGTACTCTTCAACTGGCTTTCCCATCCTCGGTGCCAACTGCTTCAATGTTTCACCATCCACACCAAAGAGGCTTTCAAAACCCCTCCCAAATTATCTGAATCCTGGATGCCTGCTATGTCACGAAGACACTCTGTGGGTATTCCCCTCTCTGACAGGCCATTTTAACTCCTATGCTCTCCTCACAGATGTAGGCAATGGTCTCTGAGGGACTTCAGTGCCAAATCTTCGAGAGATTTAGTTTCATTGTTTCCATAAGCTCTGGGAAATCATGCAGTAAAGGGTCCAGGTTAGAAACATAGGGGTATACATACCTCCTCATTCTGGAGGTTTTCATGTATGTTCTCTTGGCCATTGAACAGAAGTGGGGTCTCTAAAAGGAAACTTGTATGGTGATCTTTCTGCTTTGGTCCATACAACAAAGAACCACTTTCCCATCCCTTCAATGATTTTGACAAGCTCCATGTGATTCATGCTGAACTGCTTTCAATGCTGTATCAATGTAGAGGTCACAACTGGATGTTGTGTGGATAGCTGTCCATGCTTGATCCTGAGTTCCCTTGACATGCAGGGACCAAAACTCCATGTTGGGAAAGTGAGAGCATGATTAGCTGGCTTATATCTGTGTAGTCTGAATGACACCAGTAGGCATTGAGACCTCCTCTTTATGTCCAAGTACCCTCAGCATATTGATAAAGATTGACACACCATGGCAAGTCGTCACAAAAAAATTCTGACCTGGTCCTGGGCATTATCTCAAGCATCTCACCCACTTCTAGCAACTTCCCTTCTTTCAAGGTCTTGCCAATTCTCCTCCTTGTGTTCTCAGGTAAAATACTGCTGTCAGTGAGTAAAGAGCAGAGGACAAGGAAGCAGGTACTCTAGAGAAAGTAAATACTGAAACTTCTTCCATGGTGAGAATATAATTAAATCTGCAACTATAGAATAGCAAAGGAGTTAAGATGGTTATGCACACAGTTTGTGCACAAAAATGCCAGACCTAGAATGCCGTGTTCAGAGTTTCAGTCCATAATCGTCTGTAACAAAGGCATCACAGTTACAGATAAACCAAGTTCATAATGTCTTTTCTTGCACTCAGGAAATGGACACTATCCCTGAAGTTTATTTTTTCCTCTCAAGTCTACTACTTCACCACTGGAACCACAATTCTACTTCTAGTTTTTTGGACATAATTGGAAATAGAATTCGTACAGGCTTTCCTGCCCAAGTTGGCTTCAATCACTGATCCTCAACCTCATGAATAGCTAGGATTAGAGGATTGGCCACTGAGCCTGGCAACAACTCTCTTCCTTTTTATTTCTTTTGCTTTGTTCCTTTTTTCCAGTTATGGGCCTGAATTCTAGGCTTGGGCACTGTCCCTCATCTCTTCAGCTGAAGGCTAGTCTCAACCACTTGAGCCACAGCGTGATTTCCAGCATAGTTTCTGCTTAAGTGGTAATGAGCAATTGAATCCAGGGCCTTATGCATGCAAGGCAAGCACTCTACCACTGAGCCACCTTCCCAGCCTCATCTTTCCTTTTCTTAAAAAAATATTATTAGGAAGATGATGTTCAGAGGAATAACAGTTAAGTCAGTTAAACAGTTGTCAGGTAAAGAATCCATTTTGGGGGGACAATTACACCCCTTTACTGTTTCTCAATTTATACCTTTCACTGTGGCTTTTTTCTGGTTAACTGGAGATAAGAATCTTGCAGACTTTGCTTCCCAGGGTGATTTTGAACCGTGATCCTCAGATATCAGTCTGCTAATGAGTTAGGATTACAGGCTTGAATCTGAAAGACAAGAAGACTGTTCTGAATGTTGTCCTATATTGGTTATAGGGCTGTGGGCCTGAATGGACTTATGCAGTGAATGCCAGGCAGATCAGTCATCTGGAAGCATGTGTCCCTACTTAACCCTGACTGACTCTCAGAACAGATAGGTGATGCTTTCAGGGCAAGAACCAGTTTGTACCAGCTCAACAGAAGTCCTCACTATATAGGTCTTATTCAACAACTATTGGGTTGCTTATATTATCAAGACATTTTCTTTCTTAAGAACTTTTTCATTGTAAGATTGCAATAACTACAGATTCATAATGGTCTAGGAATACATGTCTGCTATCAGCTTTAATACCAAAGCCACATAGCTGCTACAAATCATGTTTTATTGATCTTATAATAGTTCTTGAATATTAGTCTTTATTAGTAATTATATTATTAATATAAATATTAAAGTTCTTCAAACATATTTCTCTTATTAAATGAATCCTTACTGTGACATTGAAAGCATCTTCTGGAGCAGCATTGGAAAAGATACTTGGATAATACTAAGAATGAAGGATGAGAAGTGTGAAAAACAGAACTAAGAGAATTACCAGTGTGACTGGGAAACATCTTCTACAGAGCAGAATCCCAGATTTCTGGAAACATATCATGTGAGAACAGGGCTTCAAACAGTACATGTGACCACATGGGTGAGCCTCAATGTTGCCACATAGATGTTATTCTTATTCCTATATGAAAGTCTCATGTTCGATGGGCTTTCACAACCCCAGATTTATGAAATTTTGCTGCCTTCTTTCCTTCAATATTACTTCATACTTTGCTATTGAGTGTAATTATTCTTTCAAAACATGAAAACTCAACACCATCTCTTGGACTGAGGCAATTCCTGTCTCCCTATGAATAGATCTGTTATTTAAGAGGCTTCCTTGGGCTGGGTAGGTGGCTCAGTGGTAGAGCACATGCCTTGCATGCTTGAGGCCATGGGTTCGATTCCTCAGCACCACATAAGCAGAAAAATGCCAGAAGTGGCGCTGTGGTTCAAGTGCTATAGTGCTAGCCTTGAGCTGAAGAGCTGAGGAACAGCACCCATGCCCAGAGTTCAGGCCCCACAACCGGACAACCCCCCCAAAAAAAGAGGCTTCTTGACAGGTGCCAGTGCATCCCTTCTTTAATACTAGCTTCTCAGGAGGCTGGGATCTGAAGGTCACAGTTGAAGCCTGCCTGGGTAGGAAAGTCCATCAGATTCTCATCTCCAATCAATTACCAAAAAAGTCAAAAGTGGAGCTGTGGCTGAGGTGGTAGAACACTAGGCTGGAGCAAAAAAATGCATAAGGACAGGCAGCACCCTGCCTGAGCCTGAGCCCCAAACCAGCCTTCAGGCACACACACACACACACACACACACACACACATACACACACACAAGTGGCTTTCTGCCAGACATGTCATGTGGGCCCATGAAATGTTTGGAGACGCCTCTTCAAATGGACTTGCCCTTGTATTTACTCCAGTAATGTGGAAATTGACTCTCAGTCACCTATATGTCCATTGGTTCAGGATTTTTACTTTGCATCCCACTTCCTTTGCTTGTTTTTTGAGGTGAGTCTTGTAGCTCACACAGATGTCAATACACTTCAAGATGCTGCTTACTGTCTCAGGGTCTGCATTGACACTACACATGGAAAAAGAAAACATGACCTGAGAGCCTCTGCTTACTCTGAGGACCAGCTATCCAAGCAACGGCAGCTTCCTATGAATGCAAACTGGAATCCAGGCTCAGGTTGTTCATAACAGACAGATGTGAGTTGTGTAAGGCTTGAATTGTTCTAAGGAATAGCAGAGAATTGAGGAAGGCAGAGGAACTGGGAAAAGACAATCGACCTTACCATGTTTCCTTGCAGTTCCTGGTCCACATTATATCCTTTGCTAATTGTTCTGCTGTGTGTGTGTGTGTGTGTGTGTGTGTGTGTGTGTGTGTGTGTGTGTTTGAGAGTGTCAGTGAATGTTTGCACATATACAGTGGTTCTGGGCCTTGCATTAAGGGGCTGGACACTGGGAAGGCAGGGTGAATATGAGCAAGTACATCATATGTGTGTGTGGAAGTAACTCCATCAAACCTCTGAGTGTGCAACTAGTAATGAAAGTGAAAAAATGATTAAGCAATGCTCAAAATCCTCCATAAGCTATTTAGAAATAACTTTAAAAAAGGGTCAGGAAGCATAGTTGGTAGGGGATATGAAAACATCTGTAGTTAAAACTGTGGGATTATTCAAGCAAGGTGCTGGTGGCTCATGCTTGTACTCCTAGATATTCAAGAGGCTGAGATCTAAGGATCATTATTTGAAACCTGCCCAGGCTGAAAAGTTATCACATTCTATATAAGATATACTACTCAGAATAAGCTCAAATGAGGCTTAAGCAGTAGAGTGCCCAAATTCAAACCACAAGACTGGCAGAAAAAAAAAGAAATAGTCCAAACTTAAGATGTCTAAGGAGTTTTAGACTAAATGTCGTATATAAACAAGGTACTATATTTTGGGGCTCATTTGTTGTTGTTGTTTTAAATATATCATGTATATTCTTCCTCCTACAATATGTCCCCTTTTGACTTTGACTTGACTTTGTTACCGTGCACCTTGTATATACATTTTTCTAATTTAGAGAGGGGAACCAAAATAACAAAAATGCTGAAACAAGGACACAGGATGACCCATTGCAACAATGATATCCATAGGACAGTATGTTAGAAATGAATTTTACAACTTTGGGTGGGGAAGGGTGGAGGAGAAGGTAAGGGATAGTAGAAAAAAACAAGGGAAGGGGTAACAATGCTTGACCAGAAATGTACTCATTGCCTTATTCATGTAACTGTAGCCTCTCTATAGAATCTTCACAATAAAATAAGATTTAGAAAATGAAAAATATCTAGTTACAGCTAAAGTACGAAAGGAAAAATCCTTTCATTCATTTGCCTATGGCAACAGAAATTAGAAATACACAGTCAATAGATATTTATTGCAAACCCCACACAGATTCATGCTCATGGCTACTTCACCCTCCTTGTCTTCAGGGGAAAATCAGGAGGAATCAGTACAAGCTTCCTATCCAATAGCAGTCTACTCAATTCCTGTACCAAGACTGCCATCTGTAGTGCATCAGATGGAAAAAGTTAACATTCCTTCCAAAAGCGTCTCAAATGAGCCCTATAAACCATAGCCTCCAACTGTCCTGATTTAACTCTTATTTCCTTTCCCAAGCTACAAATACATATAAACTTGTGGAGGGCTCTGCAGAGATGGACAATGACTTATAAAACATATACTGTTTCACACCTGTAGAAAATTAAAACTAGACCCTTATAAAGCACACTGCACAAGAATCAACTCCAAAGGGATCAAAGACCTCAGAGCCCAAGCAGAAACCCTGAAAACATTACAGGAAGGAAAAGGAGAAACTCCAGGGCTCATGGAACTTGCCAAAAGTTTCTTAATAAAGACCCAGAAACACATAAAATCAAAGAAAGGTTGGACAAATGAGATTGCATGAAACTGCAGACCTTCTGCACGACCAAGGACATAGCTATCAAGATCAAGAGAAAGCCCAACGATTTGGAGAAGATCTTCACTAGGCTTACAATGGACAAGGATCTCATATCTAACATATAATTAGACCTCAAAAAATTAAATCCTCCAAAAACAAATCCTCAAAGAAACAACTGCCTGATAAATAAGTGGGCTAAAGATTTAAAGAGAAAGGTCTGAAGAGGAAATAGGAATGGCCAATAGACACATGAAAAAATGCTCAAATTCTTTAGCCATAAAAGAAATGAAAATCAAGACAATGTTGAGATTCCACCTCACCCCAGTTTGAATGGCTATAAGCAACAAATTTAATAATAACTTATGCTGGAGAGGATGTGATCAAAGGGAACGTCCTGCATTGTTGGGGGGAGTGTAAACTTGTTCAACCACTTTGGAAAGGAGTATATTAAAACTACCAGCACAACCATGTTTATTGCAGCATTATTTACCAAAGCTAAGATATGGAACCAACCAGATGCCCCTCAGTATATGAATGGATCAAGAAAATATACACAATGGAATTCCATGCCTCCATCAGAAAGAATTAGGCAGATACCTGAGGAGCAGCCGGGATGCCGCTGATCAGAGCCGCTTGAGGCTAGGGCTGCACCTTCTCTGCCCTGATAGGCATCCTACTCTTGCAGGATTAGTGCAGCTTTTGACATACGAGGTTATGTTGGAGAAAATGTCAAGTTGAGATGTACCTTCAAGTCATCTTCATATGTCACTGACAAACTGACCATAGACTGTAAGTACCGTCCTCCCAGCAGCAGTCGCACAAAATCTGTATTTCACTATCAGTCTTTCCAGTACCCAACCACAGCAGGCACTTTTCAGGATCAGATCTCCTGGGCTGGAAATGTATACAAAGGGGATGCATCCATAAGCATAAGCAACCCTAACCTGATAGACAATAGTGTTGCGACCACCTCGACCAGCAAGGAAGACATGACCCGGGATTCTTCTCAAAGCAGTTTATTCGGGAACCTCATCTGCAAGCTTCTCCTTCCCCGCACCCGCAATCCGGTTATAAGCCTCCTGGATGGCCAATCCCGAGGTGCCATGCGGCATATACAAATAGGGTCACAAATACAGAAGCAAGCCAGTAGCCAAGCCATAGCCATATAAGGAGTTGTTATTCACAGAGAGCACTCGCCATCGGGAAGGCGGAAGGCGGAAGCCAGTGCCATCTTTGGTCGTGGCCCCTGCAGCTCTCCACACAATAGGACATTCAGCTGTGCTGTGAAGAATCTCCCAGATGTGCACCATGACATCCCCCTGATGGAACTAACAATCACAGAAAGGGGTTTTGGTACCATGCTGTCCTCTGTGGCCCTTCTTTCTATTCTTGTTTTCATTCCCTCAGCAGTAGTTATTGTTCTGATGCTTGTGAGAATATCAAGGAAGGCTGCAGAGATGAAAAAGCAGAGAAAGTCTGGCTATAAGAAGAAGTCTTGGAGTTCCAGGAAGATGGAAGAGGAGAAACTAGAGGTTAAACAAGCTCTCCCATAGAAAGCAGTTTTAGTGTTCCAGTGGACAGACCTAAGTCAGAGAATCACAAGTGTGCCATCACAGTAGAGAGAGTTAGGCCAGAGAGGGAAAATCCTGGCAAGGAGACAGATCTGAGCACTTGCCAGCATTTGCAGCTATGGCTGTGGCTGCAGCAGCTGCAGCCATAGCCGCCATACCTGCAACACAGAGAATCCGGGATGAAAGAGTCAGATGCGGCAAGTGAGCAGATTCTATTCAACACCAGCAAGAACCGACAAGGAGAAGACATCTTCATCCTGCAGTTAGCAGACCAGAGACAGCCCAGGAACCAAGACTCGGCGTGAGTAGAAGCCTGACGTCCTCACTCCTTCTCAGAGAGCAGAGGAGGGAAGCCACCTCTCATCCCCCACTACCGGAGATCTCCATCTTTGATACTGACAAGGGCCTGGCTGAGCTGCTAGCTCCAAATCAGGCCTTGGAAGAAAACTGGAGTCATTTAGGAGCTCACAAGAACCTAACCTGACGTGCCAGACTCAGCTCAACCCAGGGAAAAGTCACCCGGCTCAGGCTGCCAGGCCCAGGAGTGGCTTTCTTCACTAGGAAACAGAGCAACAGTCTGTCCATCCCTTTAGCAGCCTCTACAATCAATTGAAAGTCAGTAAACATAAATCCTGAGAATGGCTCCAGGCTGGGCTCTGTGAGTGTCTCAGGAGCTAACCCCTCAGGGAAAATCTACTTTTTGCTGAAAGGCCTCCACTCTACCCAGAACCTAGCCTCATCACAGCATCTCCAAAGTAGAGGAACAAACCATCTCCCTCTTGTGATACTCAAAACAGATTTCCTTCCCATTGAACAAGACTGGGAGAAGGATCACAAAATCCTGGGTAAAGCAGAGCATTTTTGTGCCTTCTCAAACAAACTGACTTAAGAAACCAACCAAGCCACAGGAAAATAAAACACCACAAGAAGACCAGAGACTCCAACAAGAGGCTGGTTATGGACACAAGGGAAATACAGGACTTTCCTAACCCTACCCAAAAAAATCAAAAAAAAAATTTTTTAACTTTCATAAGTTTTTTTTCTAAAACTTCTTTTAATTCTTACCTTTAAAAAATTGTTTTCTAGTAACTTTTTTTCTCCCTCTTATAATTTTTATTTTAGGGATATATGTGTGTGTGCATGTTTTCTTTCTTTTTTAAAAAAAAAACATTTATTTTTTTGTTTTTTGTTTAGCTCTATTTAACTTTTAATCTTTTTTTCTTCCTCATTCTTTTCACCTTTTTGTCTCTTTCATTCTTCTTTGTATGACTTAATTGCTGTTCTGCACATCCTCAGATTACTTGTAGTTGATTATTAGATCTTATCCCCCACAGAGTACACAATTAATCAAGAAATATATTCATCAATTCAAAACCTCTTAGACTTACATTCTTTAATAGCAGTACTATTTATACCTATATAATATTTTAATTTTTTTTTATTTTTAAGTTTTTCACGTCTCCTTTATATCCCTCCACTTCTCTAATTATATCCTCACTCTTCTCTGAATATTTCGTTTTTATATTTGCATAATTTTTAAGCATTGCACTTTTTAATTTTTAAATTTTGCTTTTCTATTTTTTCGTGTCTCTTTTTTTCTCTTTCTCTTTCTTCTTTTTTTATCTCTCTCTATTTTCATACTATCTAACCTATTTCCCACTTTGAGATTTTGATTTAGTTAAGTTAATTCTCCCTGTGCCTTCCCACATCCCTCGATTCCTATTTTTACCCACATATCTCCCTAAACCTAATAATTTCTGGTTTGCCAAATTCTTCTTTGCTGTTCATAGCCCATTAATATATAGTTGTTTGATGTTGAAGAGATATATCTGTTGAATTATATTGTATCTGCAGAATTTGGACAGTGCAACTACAAATTTTGGGTGATGCTTGTCTTAAGATAGTGTTCTAGCACCAAACTGGTGTTACTTTCATCCAAAATGGGCAGAGTAAGCCAGAAAAACACAAGAAAAACGACAACTGTGGGTATCTTAACTCCCACTCATAATAATCAGGGGACAGAACAGATAATGCAATCCAGAGGAGAGTTCCCAAATAGCTCTACAAACACTGCTGGTAAACATGGTAAATGAACAAAGGACTCTATATGGCCATGAAAAGGAGAGAGAGGAGGCAAACCAAAGGTTAATACAGGAAAAGATTGAAAACTTGCAAAGACTTTCTATGAATGTGATAGGGAGAGAGAAGGGGCAAACCAAAGGTTAATACAGGAATATCATGAGCGTGAGGAAACTACTCAAAAACTGATACAGGAATTGCTTGATCAGGTTGAGATCACTCAAAGAGAAAGGCAGGAATGGCGTGAGCAGGCTGAGAACACTCAAAGAGAACTACAGGAATGGCGTGAACGTGAGAAGCTAAGCAAAGAGTAATACAGGAATTGAGAGAGCAAAATGAGAATGCACAAAGATCACTAAAGGCATTGTTGGAATCCATTAACAAAGAGCTGAATGAGATCGGGGAGACCACAAAGGGAATACTGAACGGAACCCAACAGAAGGAATGGGAGTCCAAGGAAACCATAACCAATCAACTAAGTGATTTGAGAATAAACACTGAACACCAAATTAAGGAAGTAAAGAAGTACATTCAAGATGTAAAACAAAGCTGCAACAAAGAATTTGAAGCCATGAAAGCTGACCAATTACAAGGAAAATAAATAAAAAAGAAAGTCGAAACTCTTGACAGCAGGTTAGACCATGCAGAAGATCAAATCTCGGTGATTGAAGACAGCCTAGATATTACAGAGAAAGAACATACAACCATCCAAGATAAGTGTAAGAAATATGATAGATCTATTCAAAACTTGGAAGACACCATCAGAAGGCCTAATCTGAGGATAATGTGTGTAGAGGAGCACCTAGAAACAGAAGTTAATGGTTAGGAAATTTATTTAACAAGATCCTAGCAGAGAACTTCCCAATCCTGCAAAAAGATAGGCCTATTCAGATACAAGAGACTTTGAGAACTCCAAATAGAACAGACCAGAATAGGACATCACACTGTCACATTATAATCCACACAGGATCAATTCAGACCAAAGAAAAGATCGTTAAAGTTGTCACCGAGTAAAGATCAATCACCTATAAAGAAAAACCAATGAGAATCACCTCAGATTTCTCAGCATAGACAATCAAAGCAAGAAGAGCCTGGAATGATGTATGCCATGCCCTAAAGACAAACAACTATCAACCAAGAATACTGTACCCAGCTAAACTATCCTTCCTAACTGAAAATAAAATACAAACCTTCCATAACAAAGAAAAATTTAAACAAAATATTTGCACCAAACCAGCCCGGAAAAAATTCTTGAAGATGTGCTGCACTTAGAAAACAAACAAGACCACAGCAAAGGCCAAGAATCCTCACCCAAACTGAGAATGCAAGGAACATAGGAAGAACGCAGTGGATCAGCCCCAAAGAAGGTGGATTAAATGGCAGGATCTCCCAAATACCTCTCATTCCTATCTTTCAACATTAATGGACTTAACTCTCCAATTAAGTGACATAGACTGTCTAGTTGAATTAAAAAGCAAGATGCTACTATCTGCTGCCTTCAGGAGTCACATTTTGCCCATAAAAACACACACATTTTCAATGTGAAAGGGTGGAACAAAATCTACCAAGCAAACGGCCCCCATAAACAGGCGGGAGTTGCAATTCTAATAGATAAAATAGACTTCAAATTCAAATTCGTGAGAAGAGAAAAAGAAGGTCGCTACATACTAATAAAGGGATCTCTCCTTCAGGAGGATATTACAATTCTAAATATCTATTCACCAAACAACAGAGAACTCAAATTTATTCAAGAAACACTACTTTCTCTAAAATCACACATAGATCCAAAGACTAATTGTTGGGGATTTTAACACACCATTTTCCCCACTAGATAGAAAAATTGGCAAAAAACTCAACAGAGAAACCGCAGATCTAAACAACTACATAGTTCAACTAGATATAACAGACATCTATCGAATATTTCACACAGCAGCATCAGAATACATGTGTTTCTCAGCAGCACATGGAAATTTTTCTAAAGTAGACCACATTTTAGGCCACAAAGCAAACTTGCCCAAATTCAGAAACATTGAAGTTATACCTTGCATTCTCTCAGACAACACCTGAATAAAATCAGAACTCAACAAAAAAAGCCACAAAAGAAAGTGGTATAACACATGGAGACTGAACAACACCCTGCTGAGTCACGAGTGGGTCATGGAAGGGATTAGAAAGGAAATTAAACTGTTCATGATATTCAACAAAAATGAGCACACAAATTACTAGCTCCTCTGGGACACAGCAAAGGCAGTACTCAGGGGCAAGTTTATAGCTCTGAGTTCCTACATCAACAAATTGGAGAGAACTGAAACCAACAATATAATGAGGCATCTGAACCTCCTTGAAGAAGAACAGCAAGATAAACCTCAATGCAATAGACGGAAAGAAATAATTAAAATTAAATCAGAATTAAATGAATTAGAATCCAAAAAACTATAGAAAGAATCAACAAAGAGTAGGTTCTTTGAGAAAATTCACAAAATTGACAGACCGTTAGCAAATCTTACCAGAAAAAGAAGAGAACACACCAAAATAAATAAACTCAGAGAGTAGAATGGAAACATCACCACAGAAACAACCAAGATTCAGAACATTATAAGGGAATACTTCTCAAAACTTTATGCTAATAAGTTTGAGAACTTGGCAGAAATGGACCATTTCCTAGCAAATATTGACATGCCAAAACTAAACCAAGATGAGTTAAACCATCTTAACAGGCCCATATCAAGCTGAAAATAGAAACAGCAATAAAAGACCTCCCATCTAAGAAAAGTTGAAGACCAGATGGCTTTATAGCGGAATTCTACAAGGCCTTCAAAGCACCAACACACCAATACTCCTCCAAATCTTCAATAAAATTGAAAAAGAA
Organism: Dipodomys merriami; assembly: GCF_024711535.1. Classification (NCBI taxonomy): domain Eukaryota; kingdom Metazoa; phylum Chordata; class Mammalia; order Rodentia; family Heteromyidae; genus Dipodomys; species Dipodomys merriami. Next base: position 242,145 of record NW_027202402.1, read on the forward strand.
AGTTCACTACAGAACACATTCAATGAAGCCATCATAACCCTCATCCCAAAATCAGGAAAGGACTCATCAAAGAAAGAGAATGATAGACACATTTCTTTGATGAATATTGATGCAAAACTTCTTAACAAAATTTTGGCCAGTCTACTTCAACAATTCATCCAAAAAATCATACACCACGATCAAACAGGTTTCATTTCAGGGATGCAAATCTGGTTCAATATATGCAAATCAATTAATATAATTCATCACATCAATATGAGCAATGATAAGGAACACATGATTATCTCAATAGATACAGAAAAAGCATTTGACAAGATCCAAAACCCCTTTATGATGAAGGTTCTGGAAAAATTAGGAATCCTTGGAATATTCCTCAATACAATAAAGTCTGTATATGACAAACCTACAGCCAGCAATATAATAATGGTGAAAAACTAAAGCCATTTCCTCTTAACTCAGGAACAAGACAAGGATGTCCACTCTCTCCACTTCAATCTAGTATTAGAATGCCTACCTACAGCAATAAGACAAGATGCAATCATAAAGGGGATCCAAATAAGGAAAGAAGAAGTAAAACTCTGCCTCTTAGCAGATGACATGATCTTGTATTTAAAGAATCACATGGACTCCACTCCCAAATTTCTTCAGCTGATTCAAAGGTTTGGCAAAGTAGCAGGGTAGAAAATGAACCCCCAGAAATCAATGGTTATTCTGTATGTCAACAATGAGAAAAGTGTGGCTGAATTTAGGAAAGCAACTCCATTGGTGATAGCCCCACAAAAAATAAAATAACTAGGAATTAACCTAACCAAAGGAGTGAAGGACTTCTATGATGATAACTTTAAAAACTTGATGAAGGAAATCAAAACAGAACTTAAGAAGTGGCAAAATCTCCCATGCTCCTGGATTGGAAAGATCAACACCGTGAAAATGGTAATATTTCCCAATGCTATCTACAAATTATTGTGATACCTATCAAAATTCCAACCTCATTCATCAAGGAAATAGAAGAGGCAATCCAAATATTCATATGGAACAATAAAAGACCCCGAATAGCAAAAACGACCCTCAACAGAAGGAACACTGCTGGAGTAATATCAATACCAATTTTCACACAAGAACAGACCTCAGGACCAATGGAATAGAATTGAAAACAGAGAAATGAACCTACAGACCTATCACCGACTAATTTTCGATATGGTAGCTAAGAAAAATAGAACGGAAAAAAGACAGCCTTTTCAATAAGTTGTGCTGCCAAAATGGTCAACTACTTGTAGAAAACGAAAGCTAGATCCATATAGTTCATGCTGCACCAGCATCAATTCCAAATGGACCAAAGACCTCGGTGTCAAAGCAGACACTCTGAAATCATTACAGGATGGAATAGGACAAACTCTAGGTCTTCTTGGCCCAGGCCAAAATTTTCTTAATAGAGACCCAGAAACATAAAAAAATCAAAGAAACATAAAAAAATCAAAGAAAGGTTAGACAAATGGGATTGCATGAAGTTGCAGAGCTTCTGCATGGCAAAGGACATAGCTAGCAAGATCAATAGAAAGCCCACGGATTGGGAGAATATCTTCCCTAGCCATGCAACGGACAAGGGTCTCATATCTAAAATATACTTGGAACTCAAAAAATTAAATCCCCCAACAACAAATCCTCAAAGAAACAACTTCCCAATAAATAAGTGGGCTAAAGTCTTAAAGAGAAACTTCTATGAAGAAGAAAGAAGGATGGCCAGTAGACACATTAAGAAATGCTCAACCTCCCTAGCCGTAACAGAAATGCAAATCAAAACAACATTAAGATACCACCTCACCCCAGTTAGAATGAGAAAAATCAAGAACTCTAATAACAGATACTGGAGGGGATGTGGACAGAAGGAAACCTTACTCCATTGTTTGTGGGAGTATAAACTTGTACAACCACTTTGCAAACTAGTATGGAGGTTCTCAAATGACTCCAGCTAGAGTTCCCCTATGAACCAGCAATCCCACTTTTGGGTATTTACCCAAATGTTTCAAACAAGACAACACTAAAGCTACCAGCACAACTATGTTTATTGCAGCATTATTTCCTATAGCTAAGATATTGAACCAACCCAGATGCCCCTCAGTAGATGAATGGATCAAGAAAATGTGGCATTTATATATACAATGGAATTCTATGCCTCCAATAGAAAGAATGACATTTTCCCATTTGTTAGGAAATGGAAGGACATGGAAAAAATTATATTAAGTGAAGTAAGCCAAGCCCAAAGAAACATTGGTCCCATGATTTCCCTTAATTGCAATATCTAGTATATGTCTGCGTCAAGCAGGAATGGTCAGATAAGGTGATGTTAGGAAAAATCAAGCCTAATATATGTATTTAAATGTTTTTTTTTTCTTAAATGCATTTGTTTCTAATGCATTTATAAGATTATTTTTTTGTTGCTTTGTATGTCCCTCTTCCACAGTATAACCCCTGCTTTCACTGTATTTGATGTCGGTATAATTTGTGGAGGGGAAGGAGAAAAACAAGTCGTTTAAATAAGGAGACTGGTGTACCCGTTGCAACAATGAGAAGTACACGTTGTCATGTCGAAAATGAACTTTACAACTTTGGTGTTGGGGGGAGGATTGTGGGGGGTGATGGGGGGAGGCTGGGAAGGGATGGGAAGGGTAAACAAAGGGGGAGGCTACAATGGTTGATAAGATATGGACTCATTATCTTGCCCACGTAATTGTAACCCCTCTGTACAGTATTTTCACAATAAAACTAAATTAAAAAATAAAAAATATATTAAGTGAAGTATACCAGGCCTCCCTTTTTAGCAATAAATAATATATGTTTAAGGCAAGCAGAAAAGCTCAAAAGCTAAGTACATATGACCTTATAAGATGACGTTAAGCGAAATGAACTCCAAGACAGGAACTCTAATGTTTTTCTTTCTTGCTATTGTTTTTAATGTATTTATAATATACTATTCATTTTTTTGTTTCTTTGGTATGTTCTTCCAACACAGTATTACACCTGTTTTCACTGTATTTGTTTCTAGTGACCTGCATCTTGTATGTATATTATTTATGTGAGGAGGAGAAAGGAAATAACTTAATGCTTAAATAAGGATAGTGTTTATCCCTTTGTAACAATGGGATGTACAAGACAGTATGTTGAAATTGTACTTTACAACATTGGTAGAGGGTGGGTGGGAGAATTTGGTGAGGTGGGGAGGGAAGGGATGGTAGGGGAAAAAAGAAAGGAGGAGGTGACAATGCTCGTTAGGAATCCTTACTCATGTAACTGTAACCCTTCTGTACAGTATTTTTACAAGAAAAACATTTTTAAAACAGCTTAAATAACATATAGTATATTTCAATAATTTGAATGAGAAATCAATGAATGCATGTTTTTAATTTTCTTAATTTATAAAATAAAATGAGGGGTGGGAAGGTGGCTTAGGGGTAGAGTGATTGTGGTACATGCATGAGGGCCTGAGTTTGATTTCTCAGCACCACATAGGCAGAAAAAAGCCAGAAGTGCTGTTGTGACTCAAATGGTAGAGTACCATCCTTCAGCTGAAGAGCAGAGAGAAAGTGCCCAAACCAGTGTTCAGAAGTCAGGCCTCATGACTGACAAAATGAAAGAAAGAAAGAAAGAAAGAAAGAAAAGAAAGAAAGAAAGAAAGAAAGAAAGAAAGAAAGAAAGAAAGAAAGAAGAAAGAAAGAAAGAAAGAAAGAAAGAAAGAAAGAAAGAGAGAGAGAGGGAAAGAGAGAGAGAGAGAGAAAGAAGAGAGAGAAAGAGAGAGAGAGAGAGAAAAGAAAGAAAGAAAGAAAGAAAGAAAGAAAGAAAGAAAGAAAGAAAGAAAGAAAGAAAGAAAGAAAGAAGAAAGAAAGAAAGAAAGAAAGAAAGAAAGAAAGAAGGAAAGAAGGAAGGAAGGAAGGAAGGAAGGAAGGAAGGAAGGAAGGAAAGAAAGAAAGGAAGGAAGGAAGAAAGAAAGAAAGAAAGAAAGAAAGAAAGAAAGAAAGGAAGGAAGGAAGGAAGGAAGGAAGAGAGAGAGAAAGAAAGGAGGGAGGGAGGGAAATAGGCAGAGAGGGAGGGAGGGAAGGGAGAGAGGGAGGGAGGGAAGGGAGGGAGGAAGGAAGGAAAGAAAGAAAGAAAGAAAAGAAAGAAAGAAAGGAAGGAAGGAAGGAAGGAAGGAAGGAAGGAAGGAAGGAAGGAAGGAAGGAAGGAAGGAAGGAAGGAAGGAAGAAAAGATATAGAGAAAGAATGAAAGCACCTACACTGAGTCTGAACATATCAGGGAGTGAGTGATTGGTTGCTGAGCTATTGTACTGGCTTCAACTTGATCCTCACACTTCAGCATCCTGAGTAAGTAGGATTCCTGGGTGTGGAAACCCACTGCCTTGGGTGCCTCAGGTGGGGGTATAGGTGTGGTGTGGGTGTGGGTCCCCCCCACAGCTTCAAAAAAATGGTCATATATTACTTCTTATATTTTGCCAGACTTGGGACTTGAAATCAGTGTGTGTGCACTGTCCTTATGCTTTCTTTTCTCAAGACTAGCTCTCTACCACTTGAGCCACAGTGACACTTGTGGATTTTTCTGTTTGTGTGCTACTGATGAACTGAACCTCAGGTTTTATGCATGGTAGGCAAGCAGTCTGCCACTAATCCAAACTCCCAGCTCAGGCCATAAACTTCTATGATGTCACAGCCACCTTTGCCATGAGAGTAAATAGGGGTCAGGCACTAATCTTGCCATATAGTGGACTCAGCTACCCAGAGAGGCAGAAAGAATGAGAGGAAATGACATCTGGCTACCAGACTACAGCTTGATTAGCTGTCCTGACTGGATTCTAAGATTACCAGAACTGAAGCAGGCTCAACTCCACACAAGGCTCCTGTGATCTAAAGACGAGGGATACTGTTGTCTTTAGAGAGACGGAAGTGAGTGCAGTTGCCTTCATGCAGCTTTCACACTGGAGAAGAAAAAACAGAAATCACTATGATAATTTGTATAAATCAGAGGCATAAGGTTGGTGATGTGGTGGGAACAACTTCACAGTGGGGATGAGGAGACATCCCTGAGAAGGAGACATTTTATCTGAGAGCAGGGCCACCATCATTGCAATTATTGAGGAGCAGGTTCTCCAGGCAGTGAGAACAGCAAGTAAAACCCCAATGAAGGCAAAGGACCTGACTTGCTTCAAAAAAGGTAAATAGCACTGACATGCTGAAGCTCACGAAGCAAGAAAAAAATGGTACAATATGGAAGAAACAGAATAGAGAGGAAGACAGGAATAAATTAGATAGATATTGTGTTCTGCAGCTTACAATGAGAAACAATTGATTTTATTCTAATTGTGATGTGACCCA
>NW_027202403.1:0-7500 GCF_024711535.1 Dipodomys merriami
AAGTCTAGTATGTAGATTTATGAGAGTGATATAGGGAAATCATTACTCCTACGTGGAACACGAAGTATGAGGCCACTCTCTTTCTAAATCACGCTTGTTAATCACGCAAATTTGTAGAAAGTAGAATGGAAGAATAATTCTGTTTACAATGCAAGTCAGATATAAGAGCATGGACTTAACTGGAAAAAAAGTCCATCTTGAGAGAGCAGGGATTATACGAGCCATGAACTGGTGGATAAGATCACATTTTTTTTCTTTCCTTTACTTATATATTTTTTGTTGGTGGTGGTCTTGGCACTTGAACTCTGGTTCTGGGCTCTGTCCCTCTGCTATTCAGCTCAGGTTAGCATCCAGCCTGGGCAGAACAGTCTTTGAGATACTATTTATAATTAATGAGCCAAAAGCTGTATTAGAAGAATGGCTCAAGTGATGGAATACCAGTCATGAGCAAGATGGCTGAATAAGAGCTTGAGGCTTTTGCATACATACGTACAAACATACACATAAACACAGAGGCACTTATATGTGCACACACAAATATAAAAATGAAGCAATTCTCAGAATATGTAGAAAAGTTAGGAAACAATAGATAATATGTCCTCAGTAAGACTAGAATCAAGTGATAATTTTTAATGTTAGAAAGTCCTCAAGTGAATTTTCTTCAAAAAAGTTTAAGAATATTACATAGATAGGGACCGGAGACAGTAAGAGAGTCGTTTAATCATTATGAAAGGGATCGGATCCATGGAGGAATGAGTCAGAGACCCCACAGGTGTATCTGAAAATGATCATATCCTCTGTGAAATGTTAGAACACCTTTTAAAATAGTACATGAACAGTCTGAGCAGTCTAGTGGATGATATCACTGGAGAAGTTCAGAATTGCTAGTCTGTATCTAGATTAAATAAACCAAGAAACTATGGCGGGTCAATGTGATACAAGCCTAGAATTCTAGCACTCAGACTGACAGGACATTAGAAACTGGAATTACATAGTGATACCTTCCCTGGACCAGGCAGTATAATTTTGTCTCAATAAAAGAAAGGAAACAAGAAAGAAATACACAATTGGTAGTTTGGGCTAATTTTGTTATTATGTGTTGAGAAGTCGTTTCCTATTGAAATGCAACTCATATATAATCCTCAGTTGTGCTTTTAAATGCTCTCTTCATTACAGAACACTCCTAGATGCAAAATGGCTCATGATTCCCATCCAAAATTTGAAAAAGTAAGTAATCTTCATTCTGTTAGATTCCAAGGAAAGGATGAAGGATTACAAAAGCTTAAGCCTAGCGATAAAGCAAACTTCGTCTAATGTAGGACTTTATAGATCTTGCTAAATTAAAGTTTAGATTTAAAATATATATTTTGGTTTTGTTTGTAATTTCATATTCTATAGGATACTACAAAATTCTTTTTAAGTAGAGGGTTTAATTGACAAATTTACAAATGTTTCCTGCATTCTATTTGCCTAGAATATACTTTCAAGGGAGCTATATTTAGAACTCTGTTAATAGATATTTCAAACAGTTTATTTATAAAATGATGTGAATAATGTAGACAGAGTTGCCAACAATGGATGATATTAATTTATAAATTTAGAAAAAGAGCAATTTTTTGAGGCTTTGGTATAACATTGTATGAAGAGAATAATTATGTGACTTCTTTCTTCTACCTGTATGTAATACAGGAAGCAATTTCCTTAATTACATGTCTCTGTATACAATGAGAAAAAAGCTAGGTTTGGGGTTTGTTTTTGTTTTTGTTTTATTGGTTTGTCCTAGGGGTTGAAATCTGGGCCTGGACACGGTCTCCGAGGCTGTTTATGCTCAAGGCTTGTGCGCTACCACTTCAACATCACTACCACTTGTGTCTGGCTTTTGCTGAGAAGTTTATTGGAGATAAGAATCTAGGGAACCTTCCTGCCTAGGTGGGCTTTGAAATGTAATCTTCTGATATTAGAATCCTGTTTATCTATGATAGTTATAAAAGTATAAATATAAATAATATTTGCAAGAATACCAGTGGAGGAAAAATGATGCAACCCAGTTTTTTGTGGTGCTTTTTCCAGAACACGTAGGGCATCACATTAGCAGAGGTGTAGTATTTTTTCACAATGGAGATAAGCTATTCATGACCTGAATTAAGGGGATTTCGAGGTGCACCCTACAAGTTGGAAACCGTTGGTCTAGGATGACTTTATTGCATAAACCTTGGGATTGATGGTCATAGAAGTAATAGCTTAATTCTTATAAACAATTGCTTACTCTTGAAGAATTAATTATAACTGATGTTTCAAAGTTTTATACTATACCAGAATGTGGCAATTTTTCTGTTGATTTCTCTATCTGTAACACCCCATTGGAAAATGTACCTATAGCAGAATTTCATAACATGCAAAAAAATACTATTTTGAATCTCTCAGGTATGGAATGTTCATTATTTCAAAATGAGTAGTTATTAGTCAGAGGAATGTTGAAGACCACATATATTCTGTCCTCTTAACAACTTATTTACTTTTAAAACTTCTGGGTTTCTGTAAAATTAACGTGTTTTCTGTTTTAGTATGAGAAAGTACTAAATTTATTTTTTTTCAAAATATTGGCAAGTATATTGTGAAAATATTGTCTAGTTGGACAACATTCAAGTGGATGGCCCTGTGATTAAAAATGGGTAATTAATTCAAATTAGATGTCAAATAGTACTGATTTTTAAAAAGTTACTACATAAATAATAATATTTACTATACCAATACAGTGAAATTTTATTTCATGCAGCTTATTTTTTAAATTTAATTTTAATGTCAAAGTGATGTTCAGTGGGGTTACAGCAATTGTAAGCTAGTGAATGCACAACTTTTCAAACTTGTTACCCCCTCTCTCATTTTTCTCTCAGTTTTACTTCACCCCAATATGCCTCACAAGTTGTAATGTACATTTCCAACTTATTGTCTTGTGAGTATTGCTATTGCATTGGTTTGCCCTTTGTCCTCTGTCTCGCCATTTTGTTGTTCCTGTTCCCTTCCCTAATTAAGGTAAATGTATGCACAATTGACAGGGTACCAAAATCAAATACAGCAAGGGATAAACCATAGAGGAAAATCCCAAAGAAAATAGAAATCACATTGTACATTAGAAACAACAACTGCTAATAAATAACTCTGTTTCCATAGCTTGGAGTTCATTTTGCTCAGCATCCGCTCATATGATCATATACATGCATAACAAAGCCACTGGAAAATAATAGATTCATGGACAGCATATCAGGAAAAAACATATTAACTGTTTTTATGGTAAATTTGGAATTAGGATTGGTGAATTCGCGATTCTGATAAAGGAATTTCAAAAAAGTTTAAAAATTTATGACAGGTAAATTTTAATTGTTCAAACTTTTTCACAACTAAGCCTATTAAGAAAATTTAAAATTACCTGGAAAAATAGTGTTTCATGTAAAGAAATCCATAGAGACTTAGCTGAGAAGGAGCAATGTGAGTGAAGATGGCTCTTCACAAACCTCACAAACCTTGCTGTAAATCATGTAGGTTCCCTTGAGCATTGTCCTTAACCAGGAAAAATACTCTTACTGTGTAAAAACAAGGTTGTAGTGGTATTTAAACTCAAAGTTTTTTAAAAAAATAAGAAATTAAAATTTGTGAATTGACTTCAATTACCAAACAGTAATTTCCCGAAAAAGATAATTTGGTTCAAATTATTTAGGGAGAGAATGTCCTCCACAATGATAGAAGGTATTGGGTTTACACTTTTCTGTTTGTAATACTTTCCACAATGTCTTTCCTCGTGAAGCAGTGGAACACAGAAAAAAATCTGATTGGATACTTCAAACCAATTATTTCTCATTTCTAAGTAGCTCAAAATATAATATCCTTATTAACATGAGATAGTGAAGACTTATCTAATTACATAAGCCAAAAACTTTTGAGATCAGAAAAGAATTGGGAAAATTGAAAAGGTAAGCAAACGCGTTCTTAGAAGCCCTAGCTAAGCATATTGGCTTCTGCAGTGGTGGGAGGCCAAAACTTTTTGATATAGATTGTCTTAATGTTGTTGCTACCTAAAGTGATTTTAGAGTTTATTTGGTTCAGTGTATTGCAGAACAAATTGAAGACATGAAAATAAATTCCACATCCAAATAAAAGAGTTTTGAAAGAGAAACCATGAAGATATAGCAGTGCGGGAGGCCTTATAGTCCTTCAGCTTTACCAGACCTGAAGCCAAGAAGCTATGATTAATTGGAAATCACTCAAGAGCTAAGAGGGGAACTGAAAAGTAGGACATAAAAGTATTGACTTTGTAACAAACACTGTAATCCAAGGAATGTGTGATTTAACTCTATTCTTCTTCATACATCTTGTTGAGCAAATGCAAGACCATGAGAAAAATAATCTATTGAAATAATTCTGCAAAGAATAACTTCACTGTTCTCGATATGGTATCTAAAGAGAGTCTTAAGGGAGAAGATAGAAGTGGAGTATTCTTCAGTTTCTTCTAAGCATCTTGTTAGAAAATATATATATCTTTGAGGTTAGAAGTGATTGAAGCAAAAAGTGGTGGAGTATTTATTTTTGTTTTATTTTTAATATTTAATGCCCTAAACATATTCTAATCTACTGCCGTGCAAGAACTGGGTTACATTATCAAGTAAAGCTAAACAAACAAATGAAGAGTTCTCTGGTGTTCCTCAACCCCAGATGATTCACCTTTGAAACTGGAGGTCTCCTTTCTTAGGTCTGTTCCCTGTCTAGACACACCTAAGTGGGTGCCAATGCTCTCAAGTTAGAGTATTTATTTTTGAGGGCACCTTAGACACGAGAAGATTTTCAAGGTAAAAGAAAAAAGAAAAAAAATTATAGCTAAACATTTGTGATTACAGGTTCTTGGACTGGTTTTTTGGACACAAAGTTTTGCATTACAGTTTATCCTCATTAACATAGATGTTGAGTTTTCTTGGCAACCAAATGCAAAAGGGAAGTTTAATGGACTCACTTGGACAAGTAAACAGTATGATAGAAAATAATGTGAAATAAAATTTAGTGAAATATTTTGAACAATTACTTTGCCAGAACAAAGAAGGAAATATATAATTCAAAATCAATTGAGTTTATTAAAAGTATGAAAAAGGAGTAATGAAGACAGATGAGAGAAAACATAGAGAAATGTTTTCTCTCCAGTGGAGTAATGCGTTCTTGATCTTGTTTCTTCCATTCTATCTTCACAAGCTATTAAGTGTGCCTCATGACTGGAGTGTCCAGTTTAAACAAAGAGCACTCGCAGATGAAAATATTTGCAGTAGGTGTAGGTCATTTATAACCTTTGACAACCTACTTAATCTGTTCTAAATTCTCCCCTACCCCAAACTGCCCTCTTTGAACAGCTTTGTTTGCTTTTCCCAAGTCTGCCCTTCATTAACTGCTTAAAATTTTGATAGGTCATATTCATACTCTCTAGAGATTGATGTTTGGTTGTGATTTTTGTTTGTTTTGTTTTTTAACTGAATTTCAAAAGGTTGTGCAAATATGTTACAATTAAATATGTCCAACTAATTGTCAAGTGCTCCAGGATCAGAGTCACTCCTTATATCATTCTCAACCAATCCCTTCTCCAAGATTTATTTCAGATTTACCACTTCATTTATTACATGTGTATATTGAGTATTCTAGATATACTTGCCCGTTGTTCCATTTTTCATTCATTCTATGTCTTTACTATTATTCCTCTCAGGTTTCAATTTCCTGATAGTCATTCTGTTAAACTTTCTGTTAATATTTTGAAAGGTTTGTATATATTCCATGCAGTTTCAATCCCGCATATACATGAACTGATGTAAGCTTATATTTCTATAATTCATTTGCAAGACTGGAGATGTGAAGCACCTAGACATGATTTTATTCTCAACCATTTGGAAGATTAATCTTTAGTCAACAAGATAGTTTAAAAATGGCTTAGAATTTATTCCTACCAGTTTTTATAAATGGCTTTGTAAAATGGTGTGATTATTTTATTTTACATGGGATAATATTTTCTACTACGTATAAGTTTTGAAAAAAGAAGAAAACTAAGATTTACTACTATAGAGGAATATGATAGAAATAGAAGGCAGATTTTATGTTTGTCACATCTCTGATGAGTACCCATATTCAAGACTTAAAGTTGTATTTCTTACTATGTTAGACAAGGAAAACATAAAACAACACATGATAAGGCAACTATTAGTGACATTTTAAAATGTACCTTCTTATGTGATGAAGTTTACTTTATTAGCTAATATTTGGGTTTGAAATATGGGATGCTGTTCTGTCTAACACATTTCGGGAAAGCACCTACTGAACAACGCCAATGGTGTGGGGAGGTAACATTTCTACACCTTAATGAATTGTTGAACTTGTTTGGGATTAGTGCTGGGTAAATAAATCAATTCTACTGTAACTTGCCCCCTACATTGAAAAACTTGTAATGTCACTATCATCTACTTGTCAGTGTTATTTTGGCGAATGCGATTTTTAAAAGTTTATTTGAAAAGGAATATACTTCAGAAGATTAAATGTAGGTTATCATTGGTTTGAGAATAACAATATTTTTATACGACAGAACCAAGTTTTACTGAAGTAACAGGTTTTTGAAGCACTAAGGATCTTCTCAATTAAAGTTTTTCTAAATTATATTTGACCTCTAAGTCAAGATTTCCTAGCTTTGTTAGACCAATTATGGATCTACCATTCCAGGAAGTATTTTTTGGCCTACTTTTGCTGGGCTGAAATCTTTCATTAATCATTAGGAGAGGGGTATTAAAAATAATCTTGTGACATTTGTGATTTTGTTCACTCAAATGGGCTTGTCATCTGTAATTTGAAAGTTTGAATTACAGTACATTCTCTCATATTTTATGATCTCATCTTTCATTTTAAGTTGACTTACATTTCACAATAGCTTACTGCTAAATCCTCCAAGGAATTAAGGAACTGAAATATTATAGGAAATGAGAAATTGAGACGGGTCTTCAATTACTTTCTGTTGGCATGTTGCATGGGCCTAGGTGAGAAGTTTTGCTCTTGTTATCTGATGATGCAGATACCTTGGATCTGGTATCCTAGGACCCGTGGGTCCTGCAGAAGAATAATAGCTTTTAGACATCATATCAGCAAAATTTTGGTATAATCAGTAAGAATGCTTCAGAAATATGGAGAAAAACATTTTGGGACCAGCGAGTTAAAACAATAAACAGAGCAGCAGAGTAAAATCCTTTATAGATTAGAGGAAAACAATACTGTGTTTTTACCATGTGAATTCAGAAGACCAAGAACACTTAGAAGGTATCAGAAGTTTATACCAAAGACATTGCATTGATACTTTTTATATTCTAATGTTCTAAACTTAATTATTTATATTCCAATCTATTTATGGGATGAATATCAATTTAGTTGTCAAATTATCATCTAATTCTAGTAAGTTTCACTGTGTGAAATTTAAGATCAGCACACATAAAT